>NC_142811.1:62342984-62415127 GCF_049724085.1 Artemia sp. Qi Xiang Cuo
GCAACGCCAGTTTTGTCACTAAAACGTGGCCTACTCCCAGCGAATCTCTAAGTATCCCGCTTCACGTAAAAGAAGCACCACCCGAAATCTATAAATCGTGCAAAAAGCAGAAAGAATTTCTTGATTCCAATGGTGCATCCGGAAAAGTACAGAAGGTAGTTACGAGAAGCAATACGCTGGTGTTGTATGTTAGAACCGAGCATGATGCAGAAGCTATAGCTAATATCATAAAATTGAATTCCGCGGCTGTAGTTAAAGTCCATAAACCGAAATTCCTGGCTGTGGCTAAATTTGTCCCTGAAGATACGACAAACGAGGAGAGTGGGTCTGCTATGGAAGGTATCCAAGAAGCGATACACTATGGTACTAGTAAGTCAGTCAAGCTAACATTCAGAGACAAAGAAGCTCTTGAAAAAGCACTGAAATATGGCGTTTACGTCGGTTATTGCCATATCAAGGTGGACAAATATGTTGCCGCCCCTCTGAGGTGTTTTAAATGCCATAAGTTTGACCACTTGCAACGAGATTGCCCTAACAATGCGAAGTGTTCCAGGTGCTCCGGCGATCACGAAAACCCTAAAGACAATCCATGTGTCCGTGAAACTAAATGTGCTAATTGCTCTGGAAAGCATCCATGTTATAGCTCGCAATGCCCGGTTTATAAAAGACAATTAGAGGCTAGTTCAAACAAACGTAAGCAATGAATGCAACTATCTCGCTTTATAGCAGAAATATATACGGGCACGCTCCACACAAGCTGTCTCTTTTAAGTGATCTAGTAACCAAGCATAGCATAATATGCATTCAGGAACATTTGATAACATCTGATCATTCAGCAATCCTTGACCGAATTCCAGGAAAGGACTATTTTTTACAGCCTGCTATCCGCAACAGCTCAGTTAGCAGGCCGAGCGGTGGAATCTTGATCACTGCAGACTCCAATTTGCAATGCACACTAATTGACTCATGCAATTCTTTTTCTGCGATCAGAGTTCCTGGTCCAAATGGCTTTATAGTCGTATCAGTGTACCTCCCTACAAATTATCGTGATGTCCTCTCAGAAAGGCGTTACACGAAGGCTTGTGCGGGACTCGGGAGGTTGGCCTAACAATACAAGTCAGAAGAAATTATTATATGTGGGGACTTCAACTGTCAGCTTCTGGATGATGATCGTTTTTTCACCATATTAAGGGGGTGTCTGCCAGAAGCTATGGCCCCAGTTCCAAACTCCCGGTCCTTCACGTTTGTTCACAGCGCATCCCTGGATATATCAGATACCGATCACTTTTTCGTAAATTTCCTACATCCGACCGGGAGTAAAGCCATTGTTGACTCGGAACACAATTGTAGCGATCACCTTGGGATTAGCTTAATGATACCATTCTCCACCTACAAGCGGTGCCCCGGGTGATCATGGTTTATCAAGGGTGAATGGCAAAGGATAGATCAGTACTTGTACAAAGATATTCTTGACTCGACTCTTGCTAAAATCAAAGTACCGTTCCACATGCTAACTCATGGCCAAAATGAAGACAGACTAGCCCTGAACATCTTTTGCTCCGAAATTGTTCATTCGATGAAGCTTGCGGAATCTGCCGCTGTTCCAGTGGCAAAAGTGTACCCCAACACTCGTAAAAGGGATGGGATAACCCAAATGTCAAGTTTGCCAAGAAGAGATCCAAGTTCTGGTACGAATTGTGGAAGGACTGCGACAAACCCCGCTCTGGAGTAGTTTTTCAGTGCTTTCGACATGCCAAAAAAGAATTCAAACGTACTATCGAGAATATGCAAGTCGAGCAAGTGGAGAAGTTGTCTTGTGATTGCAGGAGTGACCCAAACATCTTATGGAAGCGATTCCAATCTAACAGGGCCGACGCTGATGTGCAAAGTCCCATTCCTGATGAAAGTTGGGTAAACCATTACAAGGATGTGTTTGCGCCACCACCCAACGAGCTGGACTCCGTATATAAATCTAAGTTAGATAGGCAATTAATCAGCGCAAAACTCCGCCGCACTGATGTCATTGTTTCTAAATGGCATATTGAGATAATTGTGAGAAAATTGAAAAAGAACAAGTCTCCAGGGCTCGATGGGATCACTCCGAGGCACTTACACCACGGCACAGAACGTCTACATGAGTACTTAGCCTTACTATTCCAAATGAGCATCGAGCAGGGACTCACACCTGCCAACTTTCATGGTTGCCGCACATCCAATATTCTGAAAAAGAATCGAGATCCCTTGCTTTGTAAAAGCTACAGACCAATCTCAGTTTCATCGGTTATCAGCAAAGTATTTGAGAAGGTACTGCTGCCCCATATTACGTCGCACGCTCTAATGGGAGACAAACAACTTGGATTCAGAAATGGGTTGGGCTGTTTACACGCCCATCGGCTACTAAGAAGAATAATGAGGTCTACATCTTTAGTTAAAAAGCCACTCTTTGCCTGCAGTGTCGACATTTCCGCTGCGTTCGATTCTGTCGTCCAATCGCAGGCACTGTGGTGCCTCTTAGATTCAGGAGTCGACCCCCGCATTGTCCTTGTTCTCCATGACTGGTAGTCCCACACGCATATTCGTCTAGCTTTGGGATGGGAAACAATCGCCGGTCACCGCAAGCAAAAGCTTTCTGAACCCATTCGGCTCTTCAAAGGAATTCGGCAAGGATCTGCTCTAAGCCCTATCATCTTTAATTCTGCGATTTACTCTGTAACTAGATTCGTTCGTGGGACCTTCTTTTTGGAGGGCTTGGATCTAAGTTTCATTTCTTATGCAGATGACTTGTTGCTCCTAAGCAGCACGCTGAGGGGTCTACAAGAGAATCTTCGTCTTTTAGTGACCCTATACAGAAGAATAGGACTACGAGTCAACATAGAGAAAACCGAATTTATCGTCTTTAGCGGCACCAACTCGACCAATTCCAATCTTGTCCTTGATGGTATCAGAATCCACCAGTCCCAGTCCCTAAAATACCTTGATATCACGTATGACCAGACGCCTAGGTCAATTAGAGGCTTGTTGACCGAATCAATCTGTAAATCTATCCGCTCAGCATATGGAAAAGCTGTCAAATGCAAGTGGTCATTTAATCAATTTATTAAATCAAAACTATTCAACGCCGTCGTCTCTCCTGCCATCTGGTACATATCACCCTTGTGGGAAATTTTGTCCCTCACCGAGCATCGAAAAATACGAACCACGTATTACACATTTGCAAAATTTTTGCTGGGACTTCCACTAAGATTTTCTAACACGGAGATCTCATCCATATATGGAATCCTTGATCCATCAACCAAGGTGATTGATCTAGAACGGAGAGCCTCAAGACGATCCCTCAGTAAACTCTACGACTCACCGCTGACTCAACTGTTTCAGTGAATGAAATACCTGTATTTAATTTTTAGTGTTGAACATGTTTTTCTTCTTTTTTTGTTTCATTTTGTACTCCGCTTTTTTTTTCTCCGTTTCTCCATTGTAAGCGGGCATAAATAAATATATATATATATATATATATATATATATATATATATATATATATATATATATATATATATATATATATATATATATATATATATATATATATATATATATATATATATATAATAGTATATGTCCCTTGCAGTTCTCGCTGCCACTTCTTTTCTAACTGTATATTTCTTTGTTCTTGCTGTGACATATCTTATAAACGCATATTTCTTCGTTCTTCACTTTCATTTCTAATTCGATCTACTCCTTGTTGTCGCATGTATTGTAACCGCATAATTCTTTGGTCTTCTCTTTTGTTTTGACTTGTTTTAATACTTGCTGCCGATTATCTTTTAACCGGATGTTTCTTTCTTCCCAATTTTATTTTTGACTAGTTGTAACATTTGCCGACGCAATCATTCTGAGTGTTGCTTTCGTTGTTCTTCATTTTTATTTATTGTTACTTTAGACATTTTTGTTATTGGACTTTTGTTATTGCCTTTGTTTTTTTATTTTTTTTTTTTGTTATTATTTTTCGTCATTATGAAAAACATGATGTCGAACCTTTGTTCTGTAACAGAGGCTAATTCAGTATTAGGCTTTTTGCTAATATTCTTATAAGCTCTAATGTCTCTTTTTATAGCTATTTCATTGCTTGGAGCTTTTATAAAATGCTGAACGTCGACTTTTGCTCCGCCTAGTCTTTTATCATTATGAAATACATTTCCCCGAATTTTAATTTTATTAACAAAGGAATGGTAATCATTGATATTCTTATCCATTTAAAAATCCCAAACCCACTTATCCTAGCTATAATTCTCAATTTCGGCACGTTTTGACTCTACTGTCACTTATATTCTAGCCCCGTTTTTCTCTCTTCTTCATTTTGGTTTTGTATTACTTCAGACAATTTACCAATTCCCTTTTCTTTAGCTGCCCTTATTGATCTAGTTTTACAGGACGGTCCAGGTTGCAGATTTGTTAATGGTTCAACACGAACTTTTTTTCTGAGAAATTATCACTTATAACACTTGTAAGTTTTTCATTTTTTGGGCATTGTATCATTTGATAGTCCAGGTTGTTAAGTTTCACCTGTTGTTAATTTAGTTGTTTCGGGTTTTTCTCTTGGTCTTATCACGTTTGACAGTTCATGTGGTTCCAGAGAATTATCATTTTAATTCTAATTGCTATCATTTTCAATTTTGACACGTTTTGATTCTCGCTGTCGCTTATCTTCTAACCCCATTTTTGTTTCTACTTCATTCTGTATTTTCACTACTTCAGAGAAATTGTCAATGCACTTTGCTTTAGCTGCCCTTATTGGTCTAGTCTTACACGATGGTTCAGGCTATAGATTTGTTAACTGTTTAGGGGGTGGGACAAAAGCTTCTTTTTCTTCCAACAAATGTCGCTATCATTTTCAATTTTAACACGTTTTGATTCTTGCTGTCGCTTATCTTCTAAACCCATTTTTTTTCATCTTCATTTTGGATTGTCATTGCTTCAGACAATTTGCCAATGCCCATTGCTTTAGCTGCCCTTATTGTTCTACTCTTATGCGTTGGTCGATGTTGTATATCTGTTAATTTTTCAGGTGGCGGGACAAAAAATTCTTTTTCTTCCAATGAATTATCATTTATCACACTTGTAAATTTTCATTATTTGGGTCTACGTCTAGATAAGTTTTTCATACTGATGTGCCTTTTCTTACTGCAGTCTTGTCAAAGAAATTTGATTATTGAAGCAGCCCGATTTCTAAAACCGATGGTCCAGTAAGTTTTAAACTTTTGGTTTTCTTTCTTAAGGTTTTCGAATTGTTGTATGCTGTTGTCAAAATACAGAATCATCATTTTTAATAATTGCAAATTTTCGTTTTTTGGCCCTTCCTACTGACATAAAACGACTGGTTGCGTTCAAACCTATAAGTTAAATCACCTGGCGAGTTGGTGTTATCTAACAAAAAATATGCATCTGTGAACTTTCTTCTGGCAAAATATATGGCAAAATATACAAAATTTCAGATTTTGGCTGATGGGTGGTTGAAACTTCCCGGATACGCTGAATCTGATGGTATAATTTTATTTAAGATTCCTTAACTTTCAGGGGTGTTCCGCTGCTTATTTGGAAATCTGGCAGATTTTCTCAGGCTCGTAACTTTTGATGGGTAGGAATAAATTTCAAGATTTGTATATATTTGGAATTAACATAGCTGACTCTTTTGATATATCTATCGACATCAAAACTCCGTTTTAAATGAGTTTTGGTAACTGTTGAGTCGCTCCGCTCCTTACTTGCAATTCGTTACCACTTTTATTAATTCTAGTTGATTTTAGTTGTCGCTTGTCTTCTATCCTAGACTGTTGCCCCCTTGAAGCCACAGGTTGATTTAAATTATCCTCCACTTATCGCATTTTCATGTAACCCTTAACTTTGTGGTTTGTGTTTTGCAATATTTCTACCAAGAAATCTGTTTGTTTTTAATTATGTTTTTAATAATGTCCATTTTGTTTTAAACTTTTTAATTCATTTATAATTTTGTTTGCAAATTGATCAGTATGATCGTGGGTTGTAGTTCTATATGTTGTCTCGTCATTTAGATGAGAATAAATTTTTGTATCGTATTCTGTCGTATCCCTGACAACCAGAGAATTGTTTTTATCTGCTTTAGTTATAATAATGGATGGATCTTTATGGAGATTAGATAGTATTTTTAGGGCATAAAAATTATCTGGTTTTTTATTGGCGGGAGAATTTACCTTTTTTTTATTGTTGTAAAGGGTATCTATAAGACTAGCCCTAACTTCGTCTGGGTTGGGTATAGATTTGTAAAATTTGTGCACAGAGGATTCTAGAGAGAAAATTAAATCTGCCACAGGGACATGTCTTGGAAGAAAAGAGAATTTTGGACCTTTTCCGAGAATTTAAATTTCCTTTGGTTCAAGCGTTCTAGAGGATAGATTAACATTAGCCAGTCCAGGAGTGAATCTTGGAGTGTAAGTAGGGCTATTCCTCGAAAATTCATATCTGAGGTTTTCCAATTTCTTATTAAGTCGTTCCCTTGATAAGCGGAAATCATGACTAAACAAATTTCTTTCCAATCTAGCAACCTGGCTAAAATCAACAGAGGACAAATTTTCAAATAAAAAATTTTCTAAGGATTTTCTTTCAGAGGAAATAGTATATCTTTTTTGTTTTTGTCTTTAATAATGTGTGTTAATGTTTTAAATTGCAGTGTGCGAGCAAATTGCTCTTCTTTCCGGGTATTTAAGTGTATTCTGAATCTTAAAGATTTAGGAATAAGATTTTCAATTTTGCAAGATTCCAAGAATTTTTGCTGGTTAATGATATTAGCATGTTTTTTGCCTAAATTAATAAAGTAAAAGATATAATTGGTCAATTGCTCCCCATAAGCAAGACGAAAATAGCGACGAAGACCACACTGCCTTTCCATAACAAACAACAAAAGTACGAAGAACAAAAGGGAAATCTTTTTGTAAGACAGTGGAGATAATTTGAATGAATATTTCGGCCCTATGTCCAAGGGCCGTCCTCAGCAAGACAAAAATATATAAAAGAAAAAAGACTCACAACAACATGCAACCTTTAAAGTCGAAAAGTAAAAAATTTTCATAGCAGTCCTAGCATCTTTAATTCAGCGAAGTTCAGCCAGGACTGATAAGAAGTAAGTTAAAACAAGGCGATTCAATGAGACGAAAGAAAAATAATTTAAAAACACGTTCTTATTGCTAATCCAGCCTTTTTGGCAGCTAACCTCAAAGGTCTTTTTGTGACCGGTTCTGTGTTAATGTCTATCGGTTTTTTAAAATATTTTGTAAGATTATTTTTAATTAAATTTGTGTATAGAGCATTTAGTGTATATTCCCCAAAGTTCCTATTTGACGAAATGTTATTATTAATCTAAAGTCTGATTTCAATTGATTCTCAGACTACCTGCTTTATGCCTAGGTCATTGCTAATAAGGGCGGATTCATCAAAAAGTTTATTGTGGTTAGGATTTGCAAAAATATGGCTGCCTAATGCAGAATCAGATGAAACAGTGGAAATATTAGAATTTAGAGCTTTGACAATATCATCTTTATGCTGTTGTATGTGCTTTTCTAAATTCTGGTGTGTTCTACCTATATAATATTTGCCACAATCGCATGGTATTTGATAGACCCCTCTTTGGCGAGTAACTGGGGTATAATCTTTACCAGAACTTAGAAAATTTATTATTTTAAACTCATTTGTGAATTCTGCATACAGATGATTTTTTGTGCAAAAGTTTTTGAGATATTAAGTGATTTTTGGGATATAGGGGAGATAAATTATGCTTAAGGGCTTGTCAAAAACATTACACGATAAACTACAATTAATTTTACACGAATACCATTTCAGTCTACAGTTAATCACACTATTAATAAATAAAATAGGATACCTATTTCCAAAAAGTATGTCCTTGATAAAGTTTATTTCTGCTGTGATGTGGGAATCAGAACAAATATTTAGGGCACGATCGACGAGGATGTTACGACTGCTCTTTTAACTTGTGGGGGGTGGTTTGATTTAAAATGCAAATATCTATTATTTTGTGTTGGTTTTCTATAAATTGTAAAATTGAGTTTATCGAAGCTAAGAAAAACTAACACATCTAGGAATGGGATTTTATTTGCGATTTCGATATCTAAAGTAAACTGTAAATTTCTATCATATGTAATAAGGTGATATAAAAAACCCTTACGCTCATTTTCCCCATAGTTCCAGAGTGAAATTACGTCATCCATGTAGTGTCCCCAAAAGATATGTTTCAAAAAATACGAATCTAATGCCCAATTTTCAATATGTTCAACATAAATGTTCGCCAGTAACCCGGAGAGGGGCACACCCATCGCTAAGCCATTAATTTGCTGGTAAAAAGAATTGCGGAATTGGAAATACATTGAGTATTTGTTACAAAGTTTAACCAAGGTCATTAAGACATCCCAATCTATTCCTGCTGCTGAAGCTTCTATTAAGTGATAATTTTCTTTGATTTTATTTTCCAATAACTGTTCAGATGCTGTGACATCAATATTTGTATACATTGAAACAATGTCAAAGCTACTTATAATTGTATTTTCTGAGATATTTACATTTTTGAGTTTTTCAAATAAATCTACCGAATTACATATATATGATTTTTGAGAGTAAAGCAAAGGTTTAAAGGCTGTACATAACCGTTTCTCAATAATGGATGTAGGGGCTTTCGTACAAGCTACTATGGGGCTTAAAGGAATACCTTGCCTATGTAATTTTGGTGGACCATAAAACTTTGGGCAACACCTACTGTGAGGGAAAAATTTATTATATAGCGATGGATTAATTTTACTATTTTGTTTTAAACTTTTTAATTCATTTATAATTTTGTTAGCAAATTGATAAGTATGATCGTGGGTTATAGTTGTATATGTTCTCTCGTCATTTAGATGAGAATAAATTTTTGTATCGTAATCTGTCGTATCCATGACAACCAGAGAATCGCTTTTATCTGCTTTAGCTATAATAATGGATGGATTTTTACGGAGATTAGATAGTATTTTTAGGTCATACAAATTATCTGGTTTTTATTGGCGGGAGAATTAACCTTTTTTTTTTGATTGTTGTAAAGGGTATCTATAAGACTAGCCCTAACTTCAGCTGGGTTGGATATAGATGTATAAAATTTGTGCACAGAGGATTCTAGAGAGGAAATTAAATCTGCCACAGGGACATGTCTTGGAAGAAAAGAGAATTTTGGACCTTTTTCGAGAATTTGAATTTCCTTTGGTTCAAGCGTTCTAGAGGATAGATTAACAACAGTCGGTCCAGGAGTGAATCTTGGAGTGTAAGTAGGGCTATTCCTCGAAAATTCATATCTGAGGTTTTCAAATTTCTTAATAAGTCATTCCCTTGATAAGCGGAAATCGTGACAAAACAAATTTCTTTCCAACCTAGCAACCTGGCTAAAATCAACAGAGGACAAATTTTCAAATAAAAAATTTTCTAAGGATTTGCTTTTAGAGGAAATAGTATATCTTTTTGTTTTTTGTCTTTAATGATGTGTGTTAATGTTTTAAATTGTAGTGTGCGAGCAAATTGCTCTTTTTTCCGGGTGTTAAGTTTAATCTGAATCTTAGAGACTTGGGAATAAGATTTTCAATTTTGCAAGATTCTAAGAATTTTTACTGGTTAATGTTCGCTATTTTAATGTTCACGAATTTTTTCTGGTTAATGTTGGCTTTGCTGGTCGCTATGTTCCTTTTTGACAAAATAGCAAAATATTTATGACTTGTGACAAGTCACATATGTACAAATGTACCGGGAGTAAAACACGATATATTTGAAATACCAAAATAAAGTTCCTTCTTTAATTCGGACTCCTATAATTAAGCTAAATCTAGTTTCAAAAATGAAAAAGTCTTTAATCAGCAAAGAAAAGAAATTGCAATCTTTGGATTTCGCTAAGACAGTGAGCACTAAGAAAAGTGCTACGCACAATATTTTTAAGGAAGTTTAAACGATAAGAACCGTGTGAACGCCTAAATCATCAAAAATATTTAAGACGTATTATTGGACGAGGGTTCGCGTCCTTGGGGCCCGTGAGCCAATGGCAGGCAGTCCCTAGAGCGCAGGACGAAAGAACTGCGTTTGGGAGTGGGGTAAATGTGTTTTTTAATTTTTAATGTTAAGTTGGATCTAAAGGAGTTCGTACCGCAAATAATCTCGGTCACCATTTATTGTCCTTGATGTGACCCGTTGCTGTACAACTAAGCATGTAAGTTAAATAAATCTAGTGTCTTTTTATATGTGTTTGTTTCTCTTATATGTCTGTATTTATCCTATATAGCTAAATAGTTTGCCATATCATGTGCCAATAAAAAATCTTCCATCGCTACAAATGGCGCGAGTCGAAAATTGGAGGAAAACTGCAAACTAGTTAGGCCGTTTAAACTCCGTAATTCAAATTTAATTTTTGGAAAGATACAGACATATAAGAAAATTTATTAGGCCAATAACCGCTAGGATACGATATTAAACCCATTTTATATAATAGGATATAATAGCCTACCCAAAAATATGTTAAGTAAAATTTTAAGTTGATATAAACGGAAAAAAAAAAGAAAAAAAAAAAAAATCATGAACGATATAAATTAATTAATGATAGTGCAAAAGTTAGTCGCAAAAAATATATAAATTTTGAAAACTATACCTGACAAAACTGGTAAAAAATATATTTACGAATTTAATATAAAATTTACCCAGTTGGTACAATTAACAAAAACAGACATTGGAGCGTTAAAAGACATGCTGCTTCTACGATTAAGAGGCCAGGTCTTAATCTTTCTAAAATAGGTCGAGCATACCGTAGGAAATAACCCCAACTTGCCAATAAAGACGGTCGATGACTTGTTAAAAGCATTCAAATAGATATTTATAGAAACTAGTTCAATAAATAAATTAAAACATGGAGTAGTGAACTTTGATTTTTCACAAAATATAAGGGAATATCTGGATAATATACGCATTTCTGTAGAAGCAAAATACGGAAGTGGTTCTGGGCAACTGTATGAAAAAGTAATACTAAATACCTTTCTGCAAGGGCTACCCCCAAAACTATATAGAGTAGTAATATCAAAGAATATTCAGACGTTGGACCGTGCAGTCCAAGATTTAGAACGATTAATTGAAGTTGATAAAATGGTTGACAATCATAGTAATGCGAAAATATACAACCTATTTGAACCAAACGCAACCATAATCTTCAAGGGCGATCAGACATCCCCCAATATATTTCCAAGGGATAACTCCACAGTAGCACAAAGAAAAAAAACGCCAAAACCCTCGAGTCAGAAATAAATACGTTCTCAGTCCATTAGCCATACACTCAGACGTTGTCATAACTGCAATCGTGTGGGCCTTAGAGAAAGAAAGTGCCACTCTGTCCACACGACAATACCGAAAACTGATGTCAGTCCTACGAACAAGTACGACAACCATTTGTTCGGAAGAACAAATTTTAGCACTGGTCGTGCAATAGACTATAGCCAGGGGGAATCGCGCCAATCAGTACCTTATAATGCGTACCAACCAAATTTGTATAGCCCTTTCCCCAACAGGCAAATTAATTACCGGTTTGAAAACCCAAATATTCGCCAAGGCCAATATAATGCGAGAATGCAATATAAAAATAATGAAAATTTGCCGATGAGAAATGAAAATTTTACAAGCCAACAGCACTGGCAAACATTGCCAGCAAACGGCACTGACACGAGACATCCACGTTACCATAATAATACATGGCAAAGACAGGCAGACGTAAATCATTTAAATATGCCTACGGAACCTAATACGTCTGAATATCTATTACAGGCACCGACAAATGAAATAAATTATCAGGGAAACGCTTCAGGCCCCTCAGAAACATAAGTTGGACCCCGAGGGTGCCAGGGATATTTAATAGGTCCAAAACAATACTAGTGCCTTCTTGTAGTGATATTATTAACAAGTTACCTATATTTAATGATTTTTTGTAGAAAACGTTTACTTTACGGCCTTAATTGACAGTGGAGCTACTGTAAATATCATAAACTCTTGCGTATTTAATACGTTGCCTCTGCACATTAGGCGACAAAAGAACCCTAATAATCCCAATTTAACAAGTATTACAGGCCATAAATTAAACGCAAAAGGGTCAATTTGCCTAAACGTAAAAAGAGACAACAGAACATTCATGACAAATTTTATTATATGCGATAATCTCCCATCTGAAGCTAGCATAGGTTCTAATTCTATGATGTATAATGGACTACAATTATTATTCGCCATATAGAATTTTGTAGACAAATCTAATGTGTATGAAGAATGTTATACCTGAAGAAATATAAACATAGTTTGCTACGACAACATAAAAGTAAACAAATAGTCTCATGGTACAAGGTCGAAGTCCGTGGAACCCCAAGTCTCGCAAAGGCATGGCATAATTGAAAATTTATCGAATTATCCTGAAAGATATTGCAGAAATGAAGTAAATTTAAATAATAACAACACTGAATCTGCGAAAATAAAAATAGGAGATATGCGACAGTACAGGTCAAATGAAATTAAGAAAATAGTGGAATTGTGGAAAAACATAGTAAAACCCAACGTGACGCCACAAGATGCCGCAATGGCGCAGCATAGCGACAGTATGAATCTAATAAACAATGATAATGAAGAGAAATATGACAGATTTGCGATAAGGAAAACAAAAATCTCTCCCAAAACGATGCAAAAAATTCAAATGCCACACATGATCGAGCCAATAACTAGCAAATCAGAAATGTGGTTTGAGACACCGTCTGAAATACATGAAAATCTGTCATGTGAGGAACAGATTATATCCTATAACAAAGGGGACGGTTTTATTTGGGTAGACAATAACCATGAAAACGATACAATTACAATTAAAAAGGGGACGTGTTTAGTCCAAATCCAGGTTTTAACGGAAAATGATTTAAATACATGGGAAAATTCAAAAAGAAACCTAGTTAACGGTATTAAAACTTCAAATAACGAATATCCTTTGACTAAATCGCAATTTTTAAACAAATTTAAATTGGATCATATTACGGATATGTACCTTAAGAAAAAATTATGCTATTTTTTAGGTAATTTTATGTATTTATTTTCTGAATCTTAAATTGACATGGGTATGATCCAATTTTACCAGATTTAAATTTTAACGACTGGTAATCCCGTAGCAAAACAGCCATATCGCGTGCCATATAAGCACAAAGAGTGGTTAAAAAATAAAATCCATGAATTAGAAAGGAACGAGATCATACGCCCAAGTATAAGTCCGTATAGCGCACCAGTGATCTTAGTACCAAAAAAGAATGGAGATTTTAGACTCGTTTTAGATTATAGGGCTCTCAACAAACAACTATTTAGCTATAAATTTCCTCTACCAAGAAAATAGACGATATTATTGAATCAATTTAAAGAAAAAACAAAATTTTGACCTCTTTAGAACTAACCCAAGGCTACCACCAAGTGAAAATATCCGAAAAGAATGTCCATAAAACTGCATTTTCAGCATCCGAATATGGTTCTTATGAATACTTAAGAGTACCATGTGGGCTTAAAACAAGTTCAAGCGCGTTATGTAGACACATATTGCACCTGTTAAGAGGATTAAAGAATATAATTCATTTTGTTGATGATATTATATGCGTGGGGGAAAACACTGAGCAACACTTAGCAACTTTAGCTAAGGTGTTCGAGAAGTTCAGGCAAGGCAATTTAAAATGCCAGCCTGAGAAAGTAAATTTATTTCAATCAAAAATTAAATTTTTAGGAGTAGTAGTAACCCAGGGAGAGATATCCCCAGCCCCTGATAAAATAAAATGTGTTGAAAACCTCAAGCCCCCCAGAACTATGAAAGAATTAAGGGGAGTTTTAGGACTTACTGGCTACTTTAGAAAATTCGTACGCAATTATGCCCAAATTGCGAAACCCCTCACGGAATTAACGAAAGGAAACTCCCATAGTGTTACCTGGTCCCAGGAAGCTCAAACTTCCCTAGACCAACTCAAAAAGGCGCTCACTTCTGAACCAATTTTAACACTCCCTGATTTCGAACACGGAAAATTCATCGTTACCACTGATGCTAGCTCGAAGGGCAGAGGCGCTATCCTTTCGCAAACAATACCAGTAGAAAACCCTAACCCTCTACAGGGAACACCTAAACAAATAGAAAAAGTTATATGCTATTCGAGTAAAACTTTAACAAAAGGCGAAAGCAGTTATTCCGCCACTAACTCAGAATTATTATCTATTATATACTACCTGGACAAATTTAGACATTATTTAATTGGTCGAAAATTTATACCACGATCAGACCAGAAAAGCTTGCAGTACCTGCGCACATTTAAAAATCTCCTGGGCATCTTAGCTAGAGGGATCATGAAAATCCAAGACCTAGATTATGAATTTGAACACTTAAAGGGAAAACAAAACGCAGCTTGCGACTTTTTGAGTAGATATCCAGAAAATGACCCGTCGGAAACTGAAAAAAATGAAGTTAATGCTATCAATGCTAAAAGCAAACATGGATATAAGAAAAACAAAGTCAAAGACGCAGTAAAAGCAAATAAGATTAACTATTGTCCCTTGTCTTTGGAAAATATAAAAAGAAAGCAAAAAAAGGACGAAATGTGCGTAGCACTAATTGACTATTTTGCGAATGATGAGGCGTTACCGGATAAACTCAAAACTATTATAAAAGAGATAGATAATTTCTACTACTACCTTGATGAAGAAAGACTGTGTAGGATTGTGACTGCTGAGACAAATAGAAACCAAACCTCGATAATACCTGTGTTACCACAAGGCTTGATAGGGCCCGCATTTGAATATTTTCATTCGGACACAGGTGGACATTTAGGAGTTATGAAAACATTCCATAAGTTAAAACAATACTTTTACGTACAATCGGCACTGACAAAACTTAAAGAATTTGTAAGTACATGCGAAGCATGTAATTTGAGAAAAATCCCCCCAGCTTATCCAAATCCTCCAATGGGAAGGGTCCCAGCAGCAAAGTACCCCTTCGATACTATCTCATTTGACCTGTCCGGGACAAATGGAGGCTTACCTGTGTCCAGCAGAGGCCATACGTGTATTCTTTCGGTTGTAGATCATTTTTCCGGATTTACTTTTGCAAAAGCATTGAAAATTCAAGGTGCTTATGCCACAAGTAAGGAATTAGCAAAATTATTTTTAAAATTTGGCATTCCTAACAAAATTTTGAGCGACAACGGGAGCAATTTTGTTGCAAAAATAACAAAAGATTTAATGATTTCCCTTAATATAGAGAAATTGGTGACAGCGCCGTACCATCCACCAGCCAAGGGAAAAATAGAAAACAGACATAAAATATTTTCTAACTTTATAAGTATTTATACTAAAGACAATAGGAGCGACTGGGATAAATTCTTACATTATTTAACCAACTTAATCAACACTGATTATTCCTAAAAAACCAAAGAAAATCCATTTTATTTACTTTTTGGTCGATATTTTATAATCCCTTATGATTAAATTATTTAATCTCGGCTATATTATAACGACTCAGAAGATTATAAACAAGAATTCATAAATAGGATGAGGAAAACTTATAACATAGTTAGGCAAGAGCTGGAAAAACGTAAAATAAACCAAGAACTAAGAAACCAACCCAAAGTTAAGGGAAATATAGATTTCAAAGTAGGAGACTTCGTTTACCTAAAGAACGAGGCAAAAATGGAAGGAAAAAAACTTTCCAACAAATACTCTGGACCGTACAGAATAGTCAAAAAGTACGATAATGAATATACCGTTAAAATGGAGAACCCCGATAGTGGAAAAACTTACAAGGCTCATGTAAGCCGAATAAAAAGAGCAAAATTTCCAGACAGATGGATGTCACATCCCTCTTCTACTGATTCGTCAGATTCGAAAAATGAGACCCCTAGGTCAAGACTGGCAGAGCTAAAACCCTTTAATTTCAAACAAAATTATTTTTAAAATGAAAGTGATGAACAAAACTTTGAACAATTTTTAGCAATGAAAAATCTAGTTATTCCTAAGAAAAAATCCCTAATACCAGGATTTTTTCATGAAATTAAAACGCCAAAAAGTCCAAAAAGTTATTCATCGGCGTGCGCGGGAGATTTAGATTATACAATATCTCCAAAAACCCAATTTTTCCCCGATAGAATCTCGACCCCATGTCCCCCCCAAAGATTTACAGACGATATGGTTTCCCCTACAACACCAATAGAAAGGCCCCTGTCCTTACATAACGAATTAAACAGAGCTGTAGAAACCCCCGGTCTTACTGTAAAGAAAACTCCTCACAAAGATTTAACTAAAACAAACCTGCGAGAAGCTATGGATTTAATAAATTTTCCCATAAAAACGAGTCAAAGTACATTGCCCGGGAATAAAACTCCAAAGGATGACCAGCAAGGTCAATATCATGATATAACTGTGTCCAAGGTCAAACCTAAACACGACTGGACGTGGACTTCACGGAGGGAATCCCTCTTGCAAAGACTGCCCCAACCCCCTGAAGACATGGCCTTCAAACACTGGAGGAACCCCGCAAAAACTATTGATTCCTCCCAAGGCTCTCAAGAATCTTTCAAATCCCCCGAGTTGAGAACTCAAGGTGAGGACTTAGAGAATAAACCTTGTACTTCCAGAGGAGTAGAAATTTACGAAGGAAGGGCAGGTGACACCTCAAAAAGTGCCACCTCTAAAAGCTCTAATCCGGATTCGTCGGAAACCAGTTCAGAAGAGTCTGATGGTGAATCAGACCAAATAGAAGTTAAAGAAATAGGTAAATCAAGGCCGACCTCAGCAGCCGCACACGGGAAACAAACGAAATTAAAAGGGCAAGAATTTTTTAAAAAACAATACAAAAAATTTGACATTATCTCGCTAGACAAACCTAAAAAGAAAAAACCACAACAAACAGAGGAGAAAATCACGACACAGTCAGGTAGAACTGTTAAAAAACCTGACAGATGGAAATATACCTAATTAATGTAAAGACAAATTTCAAAGATGATAAATTTAACACCGTAATAAATTCAACAGTTTGCATTTAGAGTTAACCAAGTAAGGAGTTGATTAAGTTTTTAATGTTTTATTTCTGTTAGTGTAATTTCTATACCCTTTCGAAGGATACTAGAAAGGTTGGAACAGAAAATAGCAAAAGTTAGTAAGCTTGGGGTCTACATAAAACGACACCTCGGTTTGCCCCAGTACTGGTGGGACGCCGGGAGCGGAAAACAAGCCCAATTTTTTTTTGCTTTAATTTTTTTTTTAAACGATCGTAGGACGGGATTTTTCTCAGTCCTTCAAGTTTAAAAAATTAGTATTTTTATGACAACTAGTGCCAGTCAAAACAATACTTAAAGGTTGAATAGAAACTTCTGTGAGCTAGTTAAGTTTTCGTTTTTGAATCAGAATGCTTTGTAAGAGAAACAGAGAGTTTACTTTCTTATAGCTCCGAGAAAAAAAAAGCGTTTTAATTTCATTATATTATATCTATGAAGTATGCTGTCCTACAGCTGTGTTAAACATTAATTTCATATATAAAAAAAGGCATTTACGTCTTTAGCTCCTTGGCAAAAAAAAAAAATTTAATTTTATTGGGTTACACCTATGACGTATACAATAGCAGAGAGATCACTGTTCTATAGTTATGTGACAAAAATTTTCTTTAATTTAATTGGTTTATCCATTAAATATATTTTGCTCTAATTATTGTGGAATATTTTCGCAATTCAGTCACTTTATATCTTACCTCTGCTAACTCCGGTTCCCCTAATATTTAACATGAAAAATCGACCCATGTCCTAACCAAGATGGATATTATCAAAAAAAAAAGAAATTTACAGTACAGAAGCGTCTAATTATATTAAATATTTTATCTTAGTGCAGATTATAATTATTTTATGCATACCAGTGTAATTATTCACCGCAAGTTTGCTTATTAATTTGTTTCTTACTCGAGAAATATAATGTTTCTCACCCGAGTAATATATGTACTAATAGCCAACTATTGGTAACTATAATCAAACAACCTATGGTACGTTTATATGTAGAATTTCACGGCGGATGTGAAATTATATCTCAAAAACAATATCTAAAATTATAAGACCATTTAATCAGTTAAGATATATGGATTGAAACCCAGTGTATGTCCAATGGCGACTAAGTAAAAACCCACAAGGAATTCCCTATTAATGTGAAGGTGTTTCTCGCTTAACGGATTCTAATAAGAATTTAAGATAATATTTATTTATTTAGTCCCGAAGGATTTGCTCAAACAATAGCTTTCTAAAAAAAAAGATATCGATGCCAATTCTTCATTATGCTTAAATTCTTTGCCAAGCATTAACTGGAATCTACGGAGGCAAGCTTGGAATCCTGCATCTAATTACCTCATCGAAAAGCGAATAAGAGGCACCAATGTTGACTTGTAATTACGGAAAATTCCTGAGACTAAGAACCTCGGCATTTCAGCCGTTAAACCCGGAGCCCCATGAGAACGTCTAAGCCAAGAAATAGGGAAGACATCAGAAAACGAGTGGGTAGAGAGGTCTCCACTAGTCCTTGTTATGTCTTGTTCCCTCATTGTAGTATCGTTTGCGTAAAACCGTGTGGTTATGACGCTGCACATGCGTTTCTTATACAGTACGGACTTGCGTGAACAATGCAGGCATGAAAAATATATTGTAAAAGTTAGACCTCAAACTTAATAAAGTAGGGTAAATTATGTTTATTTAATATCGATATTTTCGTTATCCAAACAAACTTGAAGACATTTCTGTTTTAGATTTTCATCGTGAGTACCAATATTAGTGTATTTATTTAACTCTGTCTCATAGCTAAGAAATTATAACCCAATTAATGCGTGAATTATTGTATGTGTATTTACTTCAAAGAACATGTGATTCTGCCGCGTTGTTTTTATTACAGGAAAGTAAATGGACACATTGGCTGTTGAGAATTACAATGAGCTGCCAAGTACAGATACGACCCAGTAGCATCTATTTTCATCATATCTCAACCAACAAAGAGTACTCACCATAACTCCAGGCAAGTTTCTTCCCAACTTCGTCAACGAAGACAACAGTCACCTTCGACCGTCGTTTCTTCGACCATGAACCATATTAGGTATCAGGTAACACTATATTTGAACCTCAGTATCAAGTGCTTTAACGAACTATATAATAGCATAAACGCTGAGAAACCCATCGGCCAGTACAAGATATAAATACGTAGATATCGCTGTTGATACTCACTACGGACCCCATAATAATTTGACAGTATAGTGATGATATTTGAAGATACACGATATTTAACGATATTTGAATTTAAATGACACTTAAAGACATTTGAAGATATTTGAAGATGAAATTAAAGACAATTTGAAGTTTAATTCTGAGAACTCCATCGATCAGCGCATTATAATCGATATTCGAATTTAAATTATACTTAAGGAAATTTGAAGATATTTGAAAACAAATTAAATAAACATTGAAGTTTAATTATTAGAACTCCATCAATCAGAACACTATAAACTATATTCGAAGTTAAAGGACATATAATGGTATTTGAAGATAATTGAAGCAGAAATTAAATACAATTTGAACTTTAAATCTGAGACCACCATCGAGCAGAACAAAACGATATTTAACGATATTGGAAGTTAGATGATAGTTGAAGAGGTTCGAAGTTGAATTTAAAGACAATATATTAAGAGAGTCACTATAATATGACAACAACCCGTTTCAAAAGGCACAAATGAACAATTTTACGTGAGAATACATTCTCTATGTGCCTCAAAAATCCTAAAAATGATATGCTGAGAAGAAAAACACCAACACCTGTAGTGGGAAGAATCATTTCCCAGTTGACTATTAGAACGATATTTAACGGTCATTTCCCAGTTGACCATTAGGGAAAACTTACCGTGTAAAGACAACTAGACTCGAACTGTTCCATGAAGAAACCATAACGTAAGTGCTTCGAAATTTTTGCCAGGACAAAAGGAGTGAAGGACAGTAATTTACAACAGAAGGGTGTAGTACACTAAGGACACGAAAGGTGATGAATAGATGTGAAGCTACATGTGTTACTTCCTAACAGCTTTGACAATGCAAAAAATCTAAATAGTGAAAGTGTTTTAATGTCATCTGTGAATATGTTGAACCAAATTTTTTATTTTATAAATAATTTATTTTTTTACCAAAATTATAATTTTTTGTATTTTTTTTTTTTTTGTAATTTAAATTTTTTTATATATTATTTTTTACTTAATTTATAAAGCAAAAAAAAAAAAAAAAAGAGAACTAACCTAAAATTATAAAATTCCAAAAATTATTTTAAAATTAAAAGTAATAATGTTTTTATATATAAAAAGAACAAAAAAAAAATCTTTATTATATTAGATGACCAATAACCAAAAAAAAAATTAGTCCGGTCGATGAATTTTAGATAGGGATATAGAATAAAACAAGAAAAATAATTGAAAAATTTTAAAACTCCTGATGGGCAGTAACTAATGACGGGGCGTCATTATTTCTTGGGAAGGGTGATATGTACCGGGAGTAAAACACGATATATTTGAAATACCAAAATAAAGTACATTCTTTAGTTCGGACTCTATAATTAAGCTAAATCTAGTTTCAAAAATGAAAAAGTCTTTAATCAGCAAAGACAAGAAATTGCAATCTTTGGATTTCGCTAAGACAGTGAGCAATAAGAAAAGTGCTACGCACAATATTTTTAAGGACGTTTAAACGATAAGAACCGTGTGAACGCCTAAATCATCACAAATATTTAAGACGTATTATTGGACGAGGGTTCGCGTGCTTGGGGCCCGTGAGCCAATGGCAGGCAGTCCCTAGAGCGCAGGACGAAAGAACTGCGTTTGGGAGTGGGGTAAATGTGTTTTTTAATTTTTAATGTTAAGTTGGATCTAAAAGAGTTCGTACCGCAAATAATCTCGGTCACCATTTAGGGTCTTTGAAGTGACCCATTGCTGTACAGCTAATCATGTACGTTTAATAAATCCATTGTCTTTTCATAAGTGTTCGTGTCTCTTGTATGTCCGATTCTATTCCTGTAATGGGTAACTAGTTCGCCAGTCTCAACGGTAAATGATCCCAAAGGAATCTGACCTCCAAGTGGCGCTATAGGAGAAATCTCTATCGCCACGAGCAAAACCCTTGCTATTACTACAAAAATTCTTCAATGGTACACAAAGACTAGTCAATAGTATTATTTTTTATCTATTTTTTCCATTTTTTATCCAATTTGAATTTGGGATTGATCATGAATTTTGTAGAAAATTAAAACGATATCAATGAGAGGCCACAATACTGTTTCTCATATTTATGGTGTAAGACAAACAAATAGCTTGATGTATGTATTGATTTACTCAAATTTATGGTGTAAGACAAATAAATAGCTTGATGTATGTATTGATTTACTAGCTTAGCAGTAAATTAAACAGTAAAACAACTACATCATTATATGCTCACGTTTTTTAGTTTTTAGATTACTACTATGGTTATAAATACAGGTTCAAAGAAAAACAAAGAAAAACAAACACAGACTGGGACATTAAAAAAAAAAAACAGAATAAACAGCTGCAAGATTAACTACCAAAATATAATCTGGAGTAGTGTTATTCACAGTAAGTAATGCAACCGAAGCAACTAAACAAATATATTAATACAAAACTCGTTTCCTTCAATATATTTTGAATGTGTGAATATTATTTTATCACATCACATCACTAAAATGAAAATGTTCAACTGCAATGATAATATACAAAGGCTGTTCTGGTGGCACTCTAAATATCAAAACTTGAAAGAAATACTTACACAAACAAAATAGGGGTGTTGAATCGGAATGAAATTACCATTTATATAGATTTCATAACACTTTCTTTTTTTGAATATATTCAAAAAAGGAAATTTTCTCTATTTTCGCCAAAGATCTGAAATCAAAATAAATCTTTTGGAAATTCCCCAAACCAATCCTCCATCTCCCTGAATAGGCGGAATTGACTAAAGCCTTGTTTAAACCTTTGCAAACATGGTAGCCAAGTAATCTTCATCAATTTAAACAGATCTGTCAATCAAAAGGGCATTTACTCTTTATTTATAATCATGTTCTCATATTATTCATGTAAAATCAGTTATTTATTTACGATTTAGGAAAATCTTTTTCGATATTAATTTTACTTTTTATTTTGTTAGTGACAACATCAGGCTTTTCAGTAGTACTTAATGGTTCAGAGGGATTTACTTTAAAGATTTGGGCAATTTCCTTGTTACATCTTCGGATAAAATATTCTCGGTTTTCTGATACAGGCTTAGTT
The DNA here is from genome assembly GCF_049724085.1 of Artemia sp. Qi Xiang Cuo. Taxonomy (NCBI): domain Eukaryota; kingdom Metazoa; phylum Arthropoda; class Branchiopoda; order Anostraca; family Artemiidae; genus Artemia; species Artemia sp. Qi Xiang Cuo. The sequence continues at coordinate 62,365,399 of NC_142811.1, forward strand.
CTATCAGGTTAAAGCCAATCGTTAAATTTCTTAGAAAAATCATATAAAAACCATTCTTCTTTATGAATTTTGTAGAAAACTAGAATGATATTAATGATTGGCCATAATATTGTTTCTCATACTCATGGTATAAGACAAACAAATAATCTGATTAAAGTATTGATTTTCTAAAAACTAGCTTAGCTGTAATTTTAAACAGTAAAACAACTACATTGTCCTATGCCCATGTAGTTTATTTTTAGAAAGCTACAATGGTTAGAAGGACAGGCTCAAAGAAAAATGAAGAAAAAACAAACACAGACTGGGACACGAAAACAAAAGACAGAATAGACAGCTAGATTATAGACAGAATAGACAGAATAGACAGAATAGACAGATTAGACAGAAAGACAGAATAGACGGCTACCAGATTAGCCACGAAAATATAAGCTAGAGAAAAGTGTTGTGCACAGTAAGTAATACAACCAAATCAGCTAAACAAACATTTTAATACAAAACTCATTTCTTTCATTAAATTTTGAATGTGTGAACATTTCTTATCTGCAATCTATTTAGATAGGATGGGTCACATCACTGAAATAAGAATATTCAACTACAATAACGACACACAAAGGCTGTTTTGGGGGCAGTCTAAATATCTATGACTTTAAATCTTAAATCTCTAAACATCAAAATTTAAAAAATGCAATTATCATGTACATAGATTTCAGAACACTTTCTTATTTATTTTCTTCAAAGATATTCAAAATGGAAATTTATCGATTTTCGCCGATAAATTTTCGCCTAAGATTTGAAAAAAAATTCTGAATTTTGAAAAATCCTCACTCCAATCCTCTATCTCCCTGAGTTGATAGAATTGATTAACTTTAGTTTAAACCTTTGCATACATGGTAGCCAGTTAATCTTCATTAATTTAAACAGATCAGTCAATCAAAAGGGCCTTTATTCTTTATTTATAATCATATTATCATATCATTCTTGTAAAGTCTCTTATTTATTTAGGATTTAGTAGGGAAAGTCTTTTTCGAAATCGATTTGCCTTTTTAGTTTGTTAGTGACAACATCAAGATCTTCAGCAGTACTTAATGGCTCAGATGGCTTTACTTTAAAGATTTGGGCAATTTCTTTGTTATATCTTCGGATAAGATATTCTCGGTATTCTGACACAGGCTTACTTCTTTCAGGTTGAAGCCAATCGTTAAATTTCTTAGAAAAATCATAATAAAACCATTCTTCTTTATTTTCAAGTATGAATTTGTGGTCACTAGGACAAGTGTTACAGGCAGTAGCTTGCAGTTTTTCGGTTACTATGTAACGTCTTCCGACCAAACCTCCTGGCTGATGAAAAGTATCATGAGGGATGATGTGACCCGATTCATAAAAACAGGGGCTGTTGCAAAGTGGACATGGCTCTTCACACGCTGTGCAAAACCGGCTTGAAAGTCACCCCTGTTTTCAAGTCGTCGTGTAATCTTCACAAGAAGTCTGAATTCCACCAATATTCCACAATAATGAATGGCACCAATAATTTTGGCAGATCTTAAAGAATTTTTTATTGCATCAATGTGTCTTTGTTCAAATTTGATGTACTTTTGTACTAAATCTGCCCAGCCAATAGAATTCATTTCTTTTTTCAATGTGTCAGCAATATATCTGCTTTTAAAATTTTCGAAAAAATTAAATAGCCGACTAAAGTGAAAACATTTTAATCCTGTTTCCGTGTCTACTGGGGCTGTGTCATACGTATTCTGTAAACAAGTTTCTATTTGACCTTGAAACGCAATCCAGTTATGCATTTTAAGGGTTTCATTAATTTCAAAACCGATCAGTCTGCTAGTCGTCTGCTTTTTTAAATTACCAGGTTCCTTAATGTGATCCAATATTTTTCTAATACCATTCCTTTCTACCTCTTCAATTAAGTATAAATCCATATGACCTTGTATATTTTTTGCTGATTGAGGCCAGGATTTGTGTTTTAAATTAGAAATAGTGTAATCTTCAATTTCATTTTCAAAAGCTTTAAAAGTATGTCTTTTAAAAAAGTCACTAAGTCTAGATTCCATTAACTCCACTTCTTTTAAGCCCCTTACAAGGTCAAAATAAAAACCCCGCATAATATCCTTCATTGAACACAAACGTACATAAACAGAATTTTCTTGCTCCCACTTTTTTTGGATCTCCTCGAAAATTTTTACTAGTAGATCATATGCCATTCTGTGAATATCTTTTCTTTCACTTTTATTAATACTTTTGTGGGTTTCAAGATAGCTTTCAATCCCACTTATAACATCAAGAACGACTATATCAGAGTAGTCTGTTCGTCCTGGCATAGACTTGATTACAATAGATACAACGTTCCTTTCTAATTCAGTTCCATCTTTTTTTTCCTGAGATTTCCATTTCTTTAACTCCTGATAAGGATCCTTATTACTAATCTTAAAACCAAGAAAGCCCTCCAATCTCTGCGAAAGGGAGGGCTTGCTTGATTTTCCAACGCTTTTTTCGGAGGTCAACAAGAGGTCAACTCCCAAGTTCTGAATCGTGCGATTGGCTTTGTACGCCTTCAGAACAGCATTTCTGACATCCAGTGGAGGATTTTTTTCCTTAGCATCTTGTAAAATTTTATCAAAAAAATTCTCAAATATAGATGTTAGTTCTTCGTCCGTTTTACACTTTATACTCACTTTTCTTGATTCTTCTGTTATTTTGTTTCTAATGTCTTTTTCGTATTCTTTGAAATTTTTGTCAAAGAAAAGCAGGTTTCTCAAAAAAATTTCCAACTTGTTACGCCATTGCTTGGTTGTGAATTCAATGACGTCTTCAACCGTTTTCATATAGTTGTCTTTCCACTTTTCGTTCTCTTTTTTTCAACAATTGCTTTGACTTCTTTTTTAAATTTGTCAGTCTTAGGTTTCATTATCTCTGCAAGATGGTTAGCAAGACTCAATATTTCGTCCAGTTCCCTCAAATTTTGTTTTTTTGAAGAGAAATCTTCTTTGTATTTGCTTATCAAGGAATCATATTTGTCCTCGTATAATTCGAGATATGATTTTCTCAATTCCTGATATTCGCTTTGAAGCTTAGTGTATGTGTGTCTTTCAACAACTGTTTGAAAAGATAGGTCAAAGTTAGCATTTCTTAAGCACTCCCAAACTGAAAACAAATAATTGTCTAGACTATCTAATTTTTTGGCTTTCCAACCTGGCTGAGCAACGACTTCATTGTGAATATGCTCTCGGAAATCTATGATTTGTCGACTAAATACCTCGTTGGGTACATCATTTGGTGGATCGCCTTTAGAATTACATCCAAAAACCTGTATGTCCTGCTTATTAGTGAACATCCTTGGGAAACTAACAGAAGTATGAACTTGCAAATCTTCTACCGAATTTGCTTTCCTAAATGATTCAACAAGTGTTGCTGATAGTTGAGTAAAAATATTCTGAAGTTTATTCACATTCTCTTCATCACACCTTACTTGATTATAGGCTGCAAATATTTTGCAACTAACAATGCCCCCATTCTCTTCTGCCAGCTTAGATCCTTTGTAAGCAAGTGCAACAATGGGTAGAATTTCTTTTAAAGCATTGTCGTTTTCTCCTTTAATAACTAAAATAACCGCATCTGATGGTAAGATCGAAAGGGTTGCAATTTTATTATCTCGCACTGGACTTCCAATTATGCCTCTATGCTCCGGTGCGCGGAGACCTTCAGTATCAAAGATTAGGACATAATCATATTCTTTTCTGTTAACCGTTTTTACTAGGGTCATTGAAAGGCCTCTAGTGCATTGACCTATGCTAGTTGCAAGTCGAATACCAAACATGGTGTTCAATAAAGTTGATTTACCACTACTCTGCTCGCCCAGTACAGATAATACAAAAATCCTTTTGTTTGAAAGCATATGTGATACATTTTTCAAAACAGCAGCTACCCAGTCGTCATTTAGCATGTTAGCGTCTCCATCATAAAGCTCTAGGGTTTCACCTGCTACCAAACAAGCGGCTGCCATTTGTGGTATATGGTTAAAATTTCTAGAAACACCAGATGAATAAAGTAATGAAACTTCCCTCCATATGTGGCGTTGTGAAAAGTAAGCATTATTTCTTTTCTCCTTTGCGTTCAGATACTCCTTTCTAAAGGATTCTATATCGTTGTCGTTGTCTTGTACTTTCAAAACTTCCAGAAACTGTTCTGATCTCTCAGTTAGTTCAATATCGAGTTGAGCTGCAATCTTAGAATTAGCTAGATTTTGTCTAATAGCATCATCTAAAACACGAAAATGAAGCAAAATATTGTCAATATTGCCTTTCTGGAAGCCGTTAAGGAAATACCTGATAAGGCAGTCGTTCTCTGGATATTGCATAAAAAAATTCTCACACTGACTCTTGCGATACTCCTTTTGTTTGACAATTTTCAACTCTGTTTCTGAACGACTTTTTTCGTCATTTTTTATCTTAAATTCGTTTAAATCATCTTGTAATCCACCTTCTATAGCATAACTTTTTTGCAATACTAGAATATCAGACCTATAGTTTTCCAAGCAATTCATTTCTAAAATATTTTGATGCATTTCTTTTAAGGTGTCTACTGTAGGAAAGGGTAACATTGGTGTTGAATACTCTTCGATTAATGACGAAATAGAACATAGAGGTTTTTTATGCATTTCAGCAGAACGAAAAACTTTACCTATTTGCTGTTTCTGCTGAGTTTCAATGAGATACTTCAACGGACATTCAATAAGGTAAAAGGGACGATAATCAGAATTAATACATTTTCTCTGGCTATGGATCCATACTGTAATGAATTTGGGTAGAGAACTTTGGGAAGAATATTTGCTTATAAAGGGAGATTCCTTATTCGAACCAGATTGATATTCATCCTCAACCACAAGGTAGTCAACAAAACCCTTCAGGAATTCCCAATATGGTTTAAAATCACCCTGAATATGGATGACAATGCAAGGTTTCTTATCCCTGTTTGCAAGAATAACTAAACCCTGACCCACCTCTAGACCTTTTATCTCCGTACTTCCCAGTGAAGTTTTCAAGTTGAAAAGCTCTTCCATAACATGTTTTGTAGAAGTTTCAAAGCTTTTTACTTGGCTTATAATGGCAACTCGTGGAAGTGTTAGATCAACTCCAAGAAATATGTTTTCTTCAATTCTTTTTGCGATCCGAAGTAACTCTAAAGTGTCCTTTGAATATATTGGAATGCAAAATCGTGATTCAAGAAGAAATTCTAGAACATTTATATTATCCCGGGGTGAATAAGTATTTAGCAAAATGGAAATATCACTTTTTTTCTCTTTCGTTGTGTCTATTTGTTCGTCCCAGAAATCTTCAGATTCTAGTGAATCAGGTTGTTCTTCATCAGAAAACTCACAATAGTTTAATTCTAAACGGTGAAGTAATCTGTAAGATATACTGTTCTTATCAGGAGGGCAGTCAATAATGAACGAACTATTAAGATTGTCTTCTTGAAACATTTGCTGAGAGTCTCCAAGTCTGCTTTGTGGAACACTGGTCTCTGTGGTCTCTTCTGCACTTGAATTTCTGTTAAGTACCTAAAAGAAAGACAGGATAGATATAAAATGATTAGCACGAATGAAAATGAAACGATTTTTTGTAAATTTACAGGGAATAATCAAAACACTCCACTTTTATGGCTTATCTATAAAAGTCAACCTTGTCATTTACAGGTTTGAGAAGGTAGTGTCTGAAGTATTTCCTGATATAAACTTTATTATTTGTTTTTTATCAATTAATTTTTTGTTTTAGTTTAACTTTTATTGAGACTTTTCCGTTTTTCTGTATATCTTAGGTTTTGGTATATATATTTACTTTTAAGAATTATCATGCTATGTGGTAAATATGGGTTGACGGCATGTAAGATACGGGGCAATATGCATAGGCAGTGTTTTAAGTTTTGTCTTTTACTTGATATGTAGGTCGGGCTGTATGTGAGATGTAGATAAACTTATTTGCAATGGGTATGTTATAGGGCAGTGAAGGCTACTTTTCTTCTCCCTCGGCTTTACCCTTCCTCTGATCTTTATAATGATACTGGAATAGCTCCGCTGGATCGCATTGTGAGTAAAAGTAATCTTTATATAGGGCATTCTGCTTTTCTAGGTACACTTCCTCCGCCTCTACAGCAATTTTTTTCACGGACAGGCTCAGGTAGGTACTCTACTTTTTTACGTAGTTCTTCTCGTAGATTTATTTTGCCCAAACGTTCATCTACAGCAGCCCAGAGGTCTCCTGTTTATAAATCAATTCAATTATGGAATTCAATCTCACCGGATGTCCCGTTATTTCTGTCTGCAAAGGCAGTTATTCGTCGTGTATTTCCAGTTTAGTAATTTCTCTCCTTCGCTTATTTTGCCTGTTGTCTCTTTTCCTCGTTTTCATCCTTTTGTGTTTTTCATGCATGTATAGTTATTATTATTATTTTTTTTCTGTATGTTATTTTTTATTATATTTAATCTATATTTCATAAATATTGTTTTATTTATATTAATATTCATGGTTTTTTTAGTACTTTATTATTGTGTTGTAAGGCCCACAACAAGCCAAGCTTCTTGGGCCAAATAATTTTTCTTTACGTTTGTAATACAGTTTAGTATTAATAAAATGATTGATTGATTGATTGATTGATAAACTAAGGGGGAAAATCATCAATTTTTCTAACAATGGCTTGTCACCCTTTGCTAGCCAAGCTGTGGTGTAAGAATGGGATCAATCATAAGGATTATAGAGGCTGAAAGGGTAGCTGAAACCCTTACACAAACATAGAACACTTGCTTAAGAAAAGAATTTGTATCTATTTTGCCTTGATCAACACAGAAGAGATAGATGTAGCATACTAACATAATTTTTAGAGAAGATAGTTAGGTTCAACGTTTTATAATCCTGCCACCTTCGGGTAGGTTTAGAGATCCCTAAATAAGAAAACCTGAATTTTTATTACTTTGTGTAAGTCCCTTCCTGGCAAATTTGTGAACCTTATTGTTAAGTTGATTTTATTTTGATGAACTAAGCTAAATGAGCTCTTTCTCAAAGCACTATTCAACAAAATTAAACATCTTTCAAGAGTCATTTTTCATTGAGAAGTAGCCTTTGTCATACTTAGGAAATCTTTAGTTTACTTAAATAAATGAATGGAAAATACACATTGAATGACAAGGAAGAAAACGAGAACATAAACGAGGTCAAAAGAAAGAAAATATCCGACACCCATACTTACAAGCCTATAGATTCAGACCCCACCGATAAGTTCACCCGTTTAGCACGTAAGGAGCTAAGAATTTTGCAAACTGAAAGACTTATTACTCCACAAATGTATACATTATTTTTTTATAAAGGTTGTTCAGCTCCTAAATTTTACGGGCTCCCAAAAATCCACAAAGATGGAGTTCCTCTACGCCCAATTGTGGCTTCTTATAGCTCTCTGAAACATTGATGAAATAGACTACAAAACACTGGATATAGAAACTATTATGCGTCTTGTCCGTCTTTGCAATAGTTACTCCTCATATTTCCGATATAATAATCAATTTTTCACCCAAATCAGTGGTCTACCCATGGGTACAAGTCTTTCACCATTTTTGGTAACTTTTTATATGGAATTCATTGAAACCTCTGCTCTAAATAATTTTCATATCAAACACCGATTCTGGGGTCGGTTTGTGGATGATGCTATTTCTGTGTGGGAGCATGGAGGGGAGTCACTTAACTCTTTCTTAACTCATCTAAACACTTTGGACTCTAACCTTCAGTTCATTTTAGAACTAGAACATAACCACAAACCTCCTTTTCTAGGTGTTTTAATTTTTAATAAGTATCCTGGCCTTGAATTTTCTATTTATAGAAAACCTACGCCTAACGATAGGTATTTGCATTTTTCCTCCAACCACTCTCCCTGCATAAAAAGAGGAGTTGTTATTTCTTTGCTTGACCGAGTAATAAGGATATGCTCAGAGCCTCGCAAATATATATATATACTTATAGCTCCCCGACTGCCAGATTGCGGAAATGGTTGTCAACACTTTTTTGCCCCCTTATGCAAACACAAACTTCATACATAAGAAATTCAGTTCACCTTGTTGAAAAATTAAAAGATATTGAAATAAAAAAAAAGATACAATTTTGAGCAATTTCGATACGTCTTGCGATATTAAAAAATGTGAACTAGCTCTTCAAAGGAAACAGGAAGATAATATTGATGAAAAAGACTACAAAACACTGGATATAGAAACTATTATGCGTCTTGTCTGTCTTTGCAATAGTTCCTCCTCATATTTCCGATAATAATAATCAATTTTTCACCTAAATCAGACGTTTACCCATGGGTACAAGTCTTTCACCCTTTTTGGCAACTTTTTATATGGAATTCATTGAAATCTCTGCTCTAAATAATTTTCATATGAAACACCGATTCTGGGGTCGGTTTGTGGATGATGCTATTTCTGTGTGGGAGCATGGAGGGGAGTCACTTAACTCCTTCTTAACTCATCTCAACATTTTGGACTCTAACCTATAGTTCACTTTTGAACTAGAACATAACCACAAACTTCCTTTTCTAGATGTTTTAATTTTTAATAAGTCTCCTGGCCTTGAATTTTCTATTTATAGAAAACCTACGCATAACCATAGGTATTTGCATTTTTCCTCCAACCACTCTCCCTGCATAAAAAGCGGAGTTGTTATTTATTTGGTTGACCGAGTAATAAGGATATTCTCAGAGCCTCAAATAGACTCAGAATTGAATTATATTAAGGACATTTTATTTTGCAATGCCTACCCTATAAAAATACTTGAGAGCATTATAGACTAAAGTCGAAAAAAGGCAGAAAGGAATGCATCAAATCCATAAACCCCAACAGAGACCGTCCAATTAGTGGATGATAAGAAACTTTTCACTGTTCTACCCTACATTCCGAAATTGAGTGACAAATTGAAAAGAATCCTTAAAAAACATAAACTTAATGTTGCCTTTAAGAATTCAAATATTACACAGAACTTTTTTTAACAACGGTAAAGATAAAACCAGCCCCATTGTGGGTAGTGGTGTTTATAGAATTCCTTGTTATTGTGGCTGTTTTTATGTTGGTAGAACCCAACAGCAATTGGGGGAGAGGTTATCAGAACATAAAACCTCAATCGACAAGGCCATGAATTTACGTCAAAGGCCTGAGGTTTTTTATTCCGCCTTTGCGCAACATGTGTATGAGAGTCCACACCGTTTCATTTTGTTTGACGAAATATCCATTTTTTCCCCCGTTAAAGGTCTCATGAAAGTTTTCAGGGAGGCAGGTGAAATAAAAAAGCACATTCACCAAAAGGTAGTTCTTAATAGAGACACTGGAGAAACTTTTCTAAGTCCCATTTATGACAAAATTATTAATTCTGATCATTTTTACATACATCCATAAAATTATATTGTGCAATCAAACAGAATCGCCGATAATGATCGAACTGGAAAGCGATTAGTCTTTAAGAGTGCTTTACGTAAAATGAAATTGTGAAATGCCATTTAGACTTGTGTTTTTTATTCAGTTACCCTTTCACCGTTACTAAGAAAGGGTCGTCCGATTTTAGTTTTGTGTTTTTATTTTATGGTTTGGTTTTTATATTTTTATCAGTTTTATTCTGTACTGAGGACGGTCAAGCGGAGGTCTTGACCGAAATATTTGCATAATTTTTCATTTTTTTCACTGGATGTTAATTGTCCTCGTTTTTTTCCTTTCTTCGCGATTTTATGTTTTATAATGATTAGCCAGTGTGGTCTCAGAAATTATTTACGACTAGCTTACAGGGAGCTTTTGACCACGTCTGTTCTTAATTATTTCGATTTGTCTAAAAACACGCCAACCTTATTAATCAACAAGAATTTTGACAGCATTGTAGTGCAAAGGGAATTCTTCCGATTTCTCTTCGTTTCCGCCTAAACCTAAGTACACACTCCGAAATGCAATTTAGGGATAAGATTGGTTTTCAGTCATTGATTCACACTTTAAAAGAACAAAAAAACGACGTTTTTTCATAGTAATACAATTTCAAAAACTAGACATTTTCTACAGCATAACCTTTCACCGACAGATTTTCAGCAGATTTCTAGAATAGCTCAGTTTTCAGCAGGTTTCTAGAATAGCTCAATACTTTCCGCCACAACTTTTGTATTATTATTATTATTATTATTATGGAAAACCCGTCATACAAAAAAGGAAAAGACGGAGCAATAAGCAAAAAAAAAAAGCAATACACATAAACTTAGGAGTTATACATGTGGTTTGTAGTGACGAACGCTGGAGCTAAGATCTAAATCAGCACTTAGAACAAATTACACAAAACGAGAAAGAAAAACACAATTATACACTGCTCTGTAGGTACGCAACATGTTTCTTTTCTTTTTTTAGGCTCCTAAATACTGAAAAAACATAAATAATATGAACATCATTGCATCAAGCCTTAATTGGTAAAAAAAAAACAACCAAACACTAATTACACTAAGTGCGAAAACAAACACTTAAAAAAAAAAAAAAAAAATAAAATAAAAAAAAACACAACAAATACATCTTAACTAATGGGTTAATACTGACGACCAGGGATGATTCAACTTCATTAAACGGGAATTATAAGCACGAAATTGCTTTTCCACAGCTATAATGGGGTCAGCAATGCTGAATTTTCTAATCAGATAAGAATTGCGCGTCCAAGGGGGAAAATGTAAAAGATATTTTGCGAACCGGAAGAAAACTGAACAAATTTTTGACTTGTCAGAATTTGTGAGCATTTTTCAAAACGTTGATATGTACAGATAGTGTGGTAGAGCGACAGAGTTAAAAAGTTTCGAGAGAAGATGGCGGTTGAACTGTAACTTATTAGTTACAAAAGAAGCATATGATAACCCAACTCTACGCTCAATGTGAGTAATTAATAGTTGTCGCGTGTGTATTACTGACAAACCAATGGGAGGACTAAGGTAGGTGATATGATCTACTGGCTTAATCCTACTATTTCCGAGAGGAATATCCCTAGGTGACGCTTGCTTCCAATTGAAGAATACAACTTCGGATTTTTCAGCATTGAACTGAAGACCTAGTTTCGCATACTCAGATTGTAGCGTTGCGAAAGTCTCGCTCATGCGCTGGATAGTGCGGCTCACATTCAGAATGTCGTCTGCATAACATACGAGAGATAAATCAAGACCGGCAAAGATGAATGATGTGGGAACAGCTGACTGTGCATCAAGAACTACATTATTGAAGAGTGAAGGGGAAGAAACAGCAACTTGACGGGTACCTTTTTCAACATTGACAAAAATATTAGGGGTTGGTGCATAGACTTGAGAGCCGTCAACTTTAGCTAATGAATGAAAGTATTAGGCGAACATTAAGACGATAATACATGTCTCGAAGGGCTCTGATATATGAGGGGCTCACTCCACGTTTTTCTGCATGGAGTAGCATAGCGGCGTGAATGAGAGAGTCGAACGCTTTACGAACATCATGCCCAGCCAACACGAGAGTTTCGCCTGATGCATCAGCATCGATAAATGCGTTCGCGACAACCGACAAAGTGTAGGCACAACCGAGAAGTGGCTGGAATCCAAATTGGTTAGGTGGAACATAGAATTTTGCGTTCAGTTGGTCAATGAACAGAAGTTCAAAAAGCTTACAGAAGGTAGTGGCCACTGTTATAGGGTGGAAGGACGAGCACTGGATTGCGAGTTTACCTTTCTTTGGAATCGGAGTGAGATCTCCAATTAAGGAAGGAGAAGGTACAACTCCTTGGGTGACAATCATATGCATCCAAAGAGCAATATGGTTTACCAGGAGCTCGCTTCCATGCAGAATATGAAGAGCGCTCATTTTATCGATGTCAGAAGATTTCTTACGCTTTAGGCATTGGATTGGTCGCAGAACAGAATCAACCGAAACAACAAAATTGTCTGTTGGACAACTAGACAGAAATTTATCAAGCTTATCTTCATATTCGGACTGTAGGGTGGCATCTGGTGTGGAGAATTCAGCAGAAAAATATGAATTCAATTCAGAATCAGGAATAACTTGAGCAGAGAGGCGGGCGCTAGGAGGATCTCTTGATGCATTTCTCCAGAAGAAAGGCTGGGACAGAAAGGCATGCTGGGATGTCTCTTCAACTATCTTGTTCATTTGGATACATAGTTCTCTTGCAAACTTTTTTTTGGTAAAAAGACGAATGTTAGAAAACCAGGCAGAGCGAGGACGCTCGCACTGGAGCCACAAATGGTACCAAAATTTGGATTTTCTCCAAGCTTCAACTAGGCTCGGATTACTGGACCAGTGCTTTGTGACACCCCGACGTATACGTTTAAGAGGTATACTGGCTTTTTCTGCGCATCGCAGAGCATGGTAAATTTGTGCAAGATAGATATCTAGCAACACCCGTATTTCATTTGCAGCAACTTGGGGATTTTCCATGAGCAGCTGGAACAGAACATGAATTCTATGAAGGACATAATTAGTTACTGCTGCAAAAAGGTCATCTTGGATATTTTTCCAGTCCCTGTAAAATTGGGCGTGGGGCTGAAGTGGTTGTGTAGTGGGAGTAAGCTGAACAGAGGACAAATAAATAGATGCAGATATTGGAGGGTGGTCTGAGAGTTGGAAATCAGTAACGACGTTAATAGGCAACACTTGGAGATTTATAGAAGAAACTGCATGGTCAAGGTTCGATACGTGACTTGAATAGTGTCTGTAAGTGTAATCGAAATCTTTTGGCAATATCCTAAGCCAATCGTCAAAAATACCAGATAAGATAGAAGTACGTAATAATGAGGCGTCAGTTAAATTACAGTTAAAATCTCCTATAATAATTCAACACTTACCTAACAGGTGAATCTTTGAGAGGCAAGACCCTAGTTTCTTACACCCAGAAGTAAACAAAAATTCCGATCGGTCATTGCGATAATCTGTTGGGAAATAGACGTTTACAATAAGATACTCTTTTATACGGACAGCAAGAAAAAATTCACATGAACAAAACATATTCGAGCGGCACAAAGTTCCAACAAGCATCGCAATACCACTCAAAGGGCGGTCGCTGGAAGCAGATTGCTTGGCAGGCACCGAATAGCTAGCAAAATTATTGTCAATTTTCAGAAGACCTAAACTATGACTCGTCAAGAAATGCTCTTGCAAGCACAATACGTCACAATTCGAAAGCAAACCTTTGATCACAGGAATTTTGACTAATAGTCCACCATTAATATTCCACAAAAGTACAGCTTGCGTAGTAGCAGACACATCCATGTCATACCCTTGGCTTTGCTAGTTGACTGTTGTTATTAGGACACTTTACACTGTAACAAATATGGCCGGTAACTTTACATTCTAGACAGAACATTTTTTCCGAACACGGAGAGGCACTGTTTGAGGTGTGATCGCATGATCCACAGCGAGAGCAGAGGGCTGGCTAAGGCTCGTTTATCAGAAAAGTTAAAAAAATTGGAATACGAAAAATGCTGTTTTCTTCCTAGATTTTGTCCTGGTCCGGCCATTGTGAACCTATCTTCTAAAGTTCTTACTCCGAAAGAAACCCATGTTTGGTCTAAGGGACCTAAATTTTGCCTACCTCAACGCAAGTGAATTTCGCAGAGATAGTCTCCAATGTGGAGGCCTATTTTTCTCTCTTCTTCATTTTGGTTTTGTATTTCTTCAGACAATTTGCCAATTCCCTTTTCTTTAGCTGCCCTTATTGATCTAGTTTTACAGGACGGTCCAGGTTGTAGATTTGTTAATGGTTCAACAAGAACTTATTTTTCTGAGAAATTATCATTTATAACACTTGTAAATTTTTCGTATTTTGGGCCTTGTATCATTTGATAGTCCAGGTTGTTAAGTTTCACCTGTTGTTAATTTAGTTGTTTCGGGGTGTTCTCTAGGTCTTATCACGTTTCATAGTTCAGGTCGTTCCAAAGAATCATTATTTTAGTTCACATCATTATCATTTTCAATTTTGACATGTTTTGATTCTCGCTGTCGCTAATCTTCTAACTCCATTTTTGTTTCTACTTCATTCTGTATTTTCACTACTTCAGAGAAATTGTCAATGCACTTTGCTTTAGCTGCCCTTATTGGTCTAGTCTTACACGATGGTTCAGGCTATAGATTTGTTAACTGTTTAGAGGGTGGGACAAAAGCTTCTTTTTCTTCCAACAAATGTCACTATCATTTTCAATTTTAACATTTTTTGATTCTTGCTGTCGCTTATCTTCTAAACCCATCTTTCTTTCATCTTCATTTTGGATTGTCATTGCTTCGGACAATTTGCCAATGCCCATTGCTTTAGCTGTCCTTATTGTTCTACTCTTATACGATGGTCGATGTTGTATATTTGTTAATTTTTCATGTGGCGGGACAAAAAGTTCTTTTTCTTCCAACGAATTATCATTTATAACACTTGTAAGTTTTCATTATTTGGGTCTACGTCTAGATAAGTTTTTCATACTGATGTGTCTTTTCTTACTGCAGTCTCGTCAAAGATATTTGATTATTGAAACAGCCCGATTTCTAACACCGATGGTCTAGTAAGCTTCAAACTTTTGGTTTTCTTTATTAAGGTTTTCGAATTGTTGTAATCTGTTGTCAAAATACAGAATCATCATTTATAATAATTGAAAATTTTCGTTTTTTGGCCCTTCCTACTGACATATAATAACTGGTTGCGTTCAAACCTATAAGTTTAATCACGTGGCGAGTTGGTGTTATCTAATAAAAAATTACGCATCTGTGAACTTTCTTCTTGCGAAATTTACAAAATTCCTGATTTTGGCTGATGGGTGCTTGAAACTTCCCGGATATGCGGAATCTGATTTTAGAATTTTATTTAAGAATCCTTAACTTTCAGGGGTGTTCCTCCGCTTATTTGGAAATCTGGCAGATTTTCTCAGGCTCGTAACTTTTGATTTGTAGCAATAAACTTCAAGATTTGTATATATTTGGAATTAACATAGCTGACTCTTTTGATATATCTATTGACATCAAAACTCCGTTTTAAACGACTTTTGGTTACTGTTGAGTCGCTCCACTCCTTACTTGCAATTCGTTACCACTTTTATTGATTCTAGTTGATTTTCGTTGTCGCTTGTCTTCTATCCGAGACGGTTGCCTCTTTGAATTCACAGGTTGATTTAAATTATCCTCCACTTATCGCATTTTCATGTAACCCTTAGCTTTGTGGTTTGTGTTTTGCAATATTTCTACCAAAAAATCTGTTGGGTTACGAGAGAACCCATCATCTAAAAGGATTTGCTAGGTGCTGTTTAGCAGCTTCACTTGTGTCTAAAAATTATATTTGGTCATATGATTGTGGTTCAAAACCACCTTCAGGAGTCTATGATGGATGTGCCACTAAATTGATTTTGTGATAGGTTTGGCCAGCTACTTTGAACCGGAAGCTATTACGACTATCGATGGTTTGATCAACGCTCTCGTTGAATGAAGCTAAGGCAAAACATGAGTTCAAGTTTGGTATTCGTTTGTGGAACTCTTTAGAGAGCAAGTAATGTCCTATGACAGGCCAACCCAATTCATTTGGAAATTATGGAGGTAGTACTGCAATTCTACTAAAAAGGTAGCAACCATCAAATAAATCATTTTTTGGCTTATGATTAACACTGACTAGTAATAAACACTGGCGTAGTTTGCGGCATCATTGTTGGTTTGTATTGGGTTTTGCACAGCAGTTTGTTGATATCGAAGATTGTGATCTTGTTGATGTTCTGACGTAATATTTCTTTGTTCTTCACTTTCATTTTTGACTCATTTTATTTCCTGCTGCCATTTTTCTTCTAACAGCACAATTCTTTGTTCCTCACTGTCATTTTTTACACGTTTTGATACGCACTTTTGCGTGCCTGCTAACCCAACAATTGTTTGTTCTTCGCTTTCATTTTTAACACGTTCTGATTTCTGCTGCTACTTTTAATTCTCACTGTCACTTATATCTTCTACATATTTCTTTGTTCTTGCTGTCGTATATCTTCTCATTAAATATATCTTTGTTTTTCATTTTCATTTTTGATTTTTTGCAATTCTCACTTCCGCTTTTCTTTTAACAGTATATTTCCTTTTTCTTTAATTTTTTTTTTTACTCATTTTAATTGTCGTTTTTGAAAGGATTTTAATTACATATTTATTTTTTATCCCTTTTTGTTCATCATTGCTTCAGGCATTTTTCAATGCCTCTTGCCATCGCTGCTCGGATTGGTCTTGTTACTTTTGATGGTATAGGTTGTTCATTTTCAGCCGTTCATATATATCTCTCAGGTTGTTCTCTTTCTCTTGTTTCATTTGAGGGTCCAGCTTTCTCATTTTAAGCTTACGTTTTTTCCTCTTTTATCCACATTTTGAGCTTCCGTTAACTTACGTTTTTGTCCTTTAGATATTACGGAACTGCGGAAAATTCCTTTTGAAATTTACATCACTGAATATGAATAAATGAATTTACATGTTTCTAAGTTTAGCTCTATTAATTCTTCTAAAACTGTTTGAAAACCTAATTTCCTTGCGCCTTCACTTTGTATGTACATAATTACTAGATCGTTTAATCTTTCCTGACTTCTTTGTTGATATCATAGTTTTTTATTCTTTGTAACCAGGGAAGTGACCTTTCTCCAGAAGCTACTCTTATTGGAATTGCTAAGAATATTCCACAGTTTTGAAAAAAATGATAATTTTGCAGGCAGCACGGATCCTTTCAAACTTAGGGCCTGATTAGGCCCAAATGTTTCAATCCTCTTTCATCTGGCCCACATATTTGTATATTTTTCTGTTAATGTATAAGTTTTTTTTAAACTTATACAAAATTAAAAAATTTTTTTAACAGATATTTCGATGAAAATAAAGAGCGAAGTTGAAACTTGAAATGAACAGAAATTACTGTTTCACAGCTGTTGTAGTCTTGAAGTGTATTTGAAACAAAACTGGATCATGATATTTTCCCACGTTTGTAAAGTTACAAAACTTAGCACTTTATTGAAAAATAGGTTTTAATACTATTTTCTGTGTTACACGTCTGTAATTTATTTTCTTCCGGCTATCTGACGATTTTTCTACTGCTGATCTTGTTTTAAAGTGTCATTTGTGTCTTTGGTAAAGCAATGTTTTTTCCTAGTTCCAAAAACATGGAAAAATATCAAGAGCCAATATTTCTTAGAGAGGTTTTCAAAAATAGACGATAAGTACAGTACCAAGGGTCAGGATCAAAAAATAATTCAGATAAACAATTTATCACTAAATCTGATTGTCTTTGAAAACAATACGTAGGCCCTGTGGTTATCCTCTTTTTCTGAACAGAGAAAGGCTTTCAGGTCTGAAATGCTTTGGAAAATAGTACAAGTGCTACTTAACTAAAGCCGTCTGGAATGCAGAGTACATTTTGCGGCACCCACTTTTTCGATAATTCATTGCATAACAAGGGGTTAGAGTTGACACACACCGTCTCCAGCCCTATCTTACCAGCAATTCATACACCCTTGATCTGACACTGTACCTTAGCCTGAGTTCTTTAAAAAAATGTTTTCACTTAATAGGGGAAATAAATATTATAAATTATATTTGAGAGACCCACCTCGGTGCTTTTTACAAGAATCTAGTGAATAAAATGAGAATAAAATGATTAAAACGCTGAACCTTGCTAATAATGAAGAGGGTAAGCTTTGATCTTTGCAGGATAACCTCATTGCATTGACTATTAAAAGTATCTATATTCTCCACAATATGACTATGTTTTCTCGTTTAGGTTCATTTAGTCTCAGGAGTTTTTTTCAATCCTGATTGATTATCAATCATTGTCGAGATCTAGGTTCAAGGTTTAATTTTAAAATATCTGTACAAAATAAAAATAAATAGAGGGTAAACGCTGGAGACACAAGGTCGAATGAAAAAAACCCGGTACATTAATCGGAATAAACCTATTTGACAACAAAAAATAAATAAGAGTTATTCCATGACTGATTAGTTTTTTTTTGTTGATTAGTTCCCAAGTTTTTTGGGGGGACTTACTTACTTCATTAAAAGAATCGAAATAAAATTTCATTTTAGCATTACGTATAATTTTTGAAAGTTCTTCTATTTTCTTCACTTGGGAAAAATATTAAAGTTTTATAGAGTTTTTATGTTTTATTGACGTCAAAAGGGCGGGCGATATCCATGGTTGGAAGGGTTGATTATGTTTCCGCTATCTTTTCTTACTCTTGGGCACGACACATCAAGTGCAGCATTAAATGCTTCTAAAAAATAATCCGTCGCAAAGTTTATTTCATCAGCATCAAATACAGGAGACCAATCAGTCAAATTCAGTTTATCCTTTAAGCATACTAGATTTTTTTTTTTATTAAGAATCCGGGTTGCTGTTTCTGGTGATTTTATTTTATGAATCTTGTATCTCACATCAGAAATTAACAAAAAATGATCAGAGAAATCCGTCAAAACAACCTGTGAAGACGTGGCTGGTGTTGAATTCTTTGATTCAATAGTTTAATTTAGACCCAAGCACCTACAATAAAATAAGCACAATAAGCACATAATAAGCACAAGCAAGAAATATAAGCAAAAGCATACACAAGCAATACATAAGCAAGCACAAGCAAATATAATAGATAATGCTACATCTCCCTTCTTCACACTTAACAAGGTCTATATATCAAGCCGTGTTATTGGCCTAATCACTCTGCCACTGCGAGTCCGGGGCAAGTTCACTGATGCAGAAGGGAGTGGTGTAACTTCCACATGGCGCGGGGCGGCAGGTCTGATGTTTGGTGATGAGTTTGGCGACAGTGGCGCCTCTTATTTGTGTGACTCCTGATCAATTTCGCGGGCTTCTTCTATTGGATAAGAATCAATGTGCGGATTTGCTGCAAGGGAGGTGTCCAGATAGGCTGTGTCAGTGTTTTTTTTTTAGTTGTTGGGGTGCCCGGTGATGTGGGGGTAGGAAAATGGCGTCGAGAGATATGGGTTCTGTTTCTTCGCAGCCTAGATCCATCAGCGGTTTCAACAACGTAGGATCTAGGATTTTCATGTCACGAAATGATTTTGGCTTTTGTCCAAGAGCTATTTGCCATTTTCTGGATAAATACTTTGTCACCCGTCTGAAGTTCCAGTAGTTGCTTTGCTGATTTTTCATAGTAAGATTTCTGCCTATTCTGTTCAACCGACCTGTGCTGCATGAAATCTTTTGCTGGAACAATTCTGGGTTTTACCTGTTGGTATGTTGATGGTAGGATTGACCGGAGCTGGTGACTCATTAGAAGCTGGGCTGGAGAAGCATAATTGTCAACTGGGCTATTCCTATATTCCAAAAGAGCAATATGAGGGTCGGCTCCAGCTTCTTTTGCTTTAGTGAGTATTTTCTTGCAGATTTAGACAGACTTTTCTACAAGCCCATTGGATTTTGGGTATATGGGGCTAGATGTTTTCAAGCTGAGTCCCCATGACTGAGCACACTCTTTGAATTCCTGAGAGAAGAGTTGTGGACCGTTGTCAGGAGATATGAGCTGGGAAATCCAACAACGTGAAAGAATGGTTTTCATTTTTTCTATAACGGTGGACAAAGTTTGGCTTGGCAATTTTTCAACTTCAAAAAACCTGCTATAATAATCACTGATTATGAGGTAGCATGCTCTGTTCCACTCAGATAGGTCAATACCGAAGTGTTGCCATGGGATTGATGGTATCTGGCTGCTTCTTAGCGTTTCCTTCTGGTTGTTGGCAGCAAACTTCGAACATATTTCACAATTCTGGACAAACCTCTCTATATCAGCATTCATCTTTGGCCAGTATACAATCATTCTTGCGTGCATTTTAGTTTTGTCTAGTCCCAGGTGAGCATGGTGGAGTTGGTGTAGAATGTTAGTTCTTAGCGTGTGAGGTATGATGATCCGCTGGCCTTTCAATAGCAGACCATCGTGGATGCTCAGTTCGTGCTGGATATTCCAGAAGGTCAAAACTTCCATTAGGCAAGACTGACGTTTTGACGGCCAACCATCACGTACAAGGGATGCGAGTGTTGCTAGTTGGGCATCATGGCGTGTCTCATGCTGGATTTCCTCAAGTTTAGAGTCGCTCACTGGTAAGGATTTCATCACTGTATGGAAATGAACTTCGATGTCGTTCTGTAATTGAGTTATTTTGCTCCAAGGCTGTATCGGACTTCTAAATCGTAGGGCTGAATCTGTATCATCATTCGCTGGAGCCGTGCGGGTGCATCATGGAGTGGGCGTGACAGGATAGTCTCTAGTGGGTGATGGTCAGTTGTAACAAAGACATTGTGACCAAAGATGTAGTGCTGGAAGTGTTTGCATCCAAAAACGATGGCATACAGCTCTTTCTCCATCTGTGAATAGTTCTGCTCTGTCTTGCTTAGCGCCCGGGAGGCAAAACCAAAGATTTTACCTTTCAAGGATAGTTCACCTCCCAGACCATGTTTTGATGCATCTACCTTAAGGTCCAGTGTTTTGCAATCATGTTCAAAAAAAGATAAGCTGTCTGATATGGACCTTTTTATTTCTTCCATCGATGATTTGTGGACAGCTTCCCACTTGAATTCCCTGGCTTTTGTAAGGTCTCTCAATGGCTTGTTCTTTGAAGATAGGTCAGGTATGTATTTCGATTGAAAATTCAACATTCCGAGTAACGTCTGAAGCTCCTCTTTTGACTTGGGATTCGGCATATCCCTTATCGCTTTTATTTTTTTAAGATCAGGCTTTATTCCTTCTTTGCTGATGGTATGTCCAAAGTATTTGACCTGATCTTTTGCAAATTCGCATTTGTATTTGTTGAATCGAATTCCTGTTTTCTTAGCTCTGTTGAGAGCTGCAGTAAGCCTTTCATCATGCTCTTTACGGGATTTTCCGTATACTAAGATGTCATCCACAAGTATTCTGATGCCTTTAAGACCTTCAAATGCTTCTTCCATTTTCCTCTGGAATTCATCTTGCGCCGACACAAGGCCAAAAGGATATCTCTTCCACCTGTAACGTCCAAATATTGTGCTGATGGTTGTTAGGTATGAAGATCGGGTAGAGAGTGGTAGCATACAATAGCCTGAGCAAGCGTCTAACTTGCTGAAAATAACTGCTCCATCTATCTCTTGGTTTTTCTTCGGGGCTGCATACTCTCTGAATGTTTTCAAATACACCTTGAATTTGTCTTTATCTGCTTCTGTGAGCTCAAATGTGCTGAATATCTCTCGCCCTTGATTACCAACCCATATGAGAAGGTAGGCACATAGCACTTTCTCTGATTTTTCAGCAAGGGGACCTTCGCACATCAGTGTTGCATGACTCTCGAACTTGGTGCACTCAGAAGCACGATCATCGGTGTTCCAGTTGATTGATGGTTGAATTATATCCATGACTTCTGACACCATGTTGAATTCTTTGATTCAATAGTTTAATTTAGACCCAAGCAACTATAATAAAATAAGCACAATAAGCACATAATAAGCACAAGCAAGCAATATAAGCAAAAGCATACACAAGTAATACATAAGCAAGCACAAGCAAATATAATAGATAACGCTACAGCTGGTGCTGTTAAAAATATGTTGTCAATGAGAGTTGCACAAGTCGATGCAACACTCGTTGGAATTGTACACGAAGGAATTAAGAAATTCGATGTCATTAATGTAATAAATTCTGTTTTATGGGTATTTTCTTTAAATTCTAGTAGGTTTATATTAAAATCCCCCATAACCACAACATGCTTATTGTCCAAAGATTCTAGTACAGACTCCAGAGATTGCAAAAAAAGCGGTGTAGGGGCCGACGGAGGCTTATACACAACACAAACTTGAATTTTTTTAGTCCCAAGCCGACATTCAACAGCCAGTATTTCACAAACTTTTTCAACATTATTTTTTTCCAGTTCTGGCAGTCACTCAAACTGCGCTCTATTTTTCAAAAATAACCCAAGGCCACCTTTTTCATGGACTAGTCGATTCTTATCAACGAATTTATATTCCAGAATTTTCACATTATATTTTGTCTCATCATTAATAAATCTTTCACAAATCCCCAAAATTTCAATTTGATTTGGTGGCAAGAAATTTGTTAGTTCATCAATAGAACTCATCAGTCCTTTTACTTTTACAAACCCCATTCGCAATGAATTATCTTCCATTCTGTTTATTTCATCAGGAGAAACGTACGATGACGGTCTTATTTTAGACAAAGTGTTATTTTCTCTTGGACCGAATACAGGAAAAGTTTCAGAAAGTAAAGATAGGTTAAGGGGTTCTCCCTCCAAAGCCACCAATCTATCGGTCCCCCCCGCAAACTTTAAGGTCAACTAAATTATATTAAAAGATCCCATCCCATGCCAGTAAGCCCGCGTGACAAGGAACCCGTACCACTGCCGAGTCATGAAAACCTATTATACGTATCATCCTTCGAGAAGACCTAACTTGAGAAGGTATAAGTAGACCAGAAAAAACTGAGGTAGAAATTATAAAAAAAAAACTTGAGCTAGCCTAAATAAAACATAAAAATAAAAAATCAACATTTCTCAAACACAAAAACGAAACAATTATCAATCTAGAGTGGGATTGATCTAATATCTATACACTAGTCGCCTTTAATATTTCTTATGCTTTTGCCCACTGCGACTCAGAATCCTATTTATACTCTATCCAGAGTTTGGCCCTGTTTTGTTTTACTCGTGTGAGTTGTGCAGATCAATTCTCTCGCAGCTCCTTACCCTTAGACAGAAACTCGTTCCTAACAGAGTTTAATTTGGGCGGCAAGTCTGGGCAAATCCGGACCCCAGTTCCTTTCAGAACTAGCTTACACAAAGTCTTATTTTCTTATCAATAAGGACTACTCTCTTTTTCATTATCCCTGACCAAATTAAAAATCAATTTGAGTAAATTAACATTCAGTTAAGAAGAATATATTCTACCTAGAAAATGATTTATACGCCCAAATAGAACTTCTAAATAATTTTATACTTGCAAATAATGCCTGCATAATCTGATGCAAATAATTATGTTTGTATAAACAATATTGTTAGAAGATAATATAGAAATTAATTCTGAAATTATCTAAGCTAAAGAATAATTCATTTATGACATATTTTAACCTTAGGGCTTAAGGGAGAAAAAAAAATCAAAAGTTTAACTTATGAATATAGCTAATCGAATATTAGGTACTTGTTTGTCTTCCCGACCCTACTAAAGAAGCTGTTAGATCTTAGCTCTGATAGATCTGAGAAAAACCGTCTCTATTCGTCTGTCTCTATTCGGAGACAAATAGGGGTTCAGTGAAAAAACCACGTTGTAGGTTTATTTTAATTAAATATTAATATATAAATATTTTGGTTAGGTTATGTTAGGTGTGTCTTCCCGACCCCACTAAAGAAGTTGTTGGATCTTTACTCTGATAGATCTGAGAAAAAACTGGTTTAGCTGTCTCTATTTGGAGACAATTAGGGGGCCAGTGGTAATACCACGTTGTATGTTTATTTTATTTGAATATTTATATATAAAGATTTTGGCTAGGTTGGGTTATGTTAGGTTAGGTATTTAATATAATGTATTCTGGGAGGCCTGCTTTCCTTAATTCTTTGTGGTAGTATCTATAATTTTGTTTCCAAAATTTGCATTTTCATCATATTTTGGTATATTTCAATGTGATTAACCTAACTTCACTTCTTGAAGGGGGTCAGGAAGATACATAATTACCGAATATCCTAGAATTCATACGCCTTACCTCATGTGTTTATTGGAATCAAGTATAAAATTAGAATGTACCTTAATTTGTTCGATGCTTTGTCTGATCCGATCGGCTATAGTTGATGCCATTGGTCGCTTAACATAATCATGATCGAGCATTTGTTCCAATAGCAGCTTCTAAGAAATTAGAAATGCACAAGCCTTGGTTTTCCTTATTTTTTTAATAAAAAATAATTTACACAGAGCAAAAATTTTATTTGTATAAGCAAAAAAAAAAAAAGTCGAACAATTATTTTCATATTTTAACACTCTTATTTAATCAGGATGCAACCAACTCTTATAGGATACATTGAATTTCTCCAGATCCTTAAGACTTAAGCTGCCACACTACATGGGTGACGAGACTCTCTCTGGGGGTAAAAGGCTGTAAGAGTAATATAGAATGTGGCCATACCAGTCCTCATACTCTAAGATAGTGGTTCTTAAACTAAGGTATGCAACAATTTTTAAGGGGTACTTGTCCGGCCAATAAAAAAAAAATCTTCAACTCTAAAATTGGCAATTTTATTTGTATTTTAGCTATAGTTTACTTAGTACCGATAACTGAGAAGGGCTACCTAAAATGTATTGTGGGTAAAAAGGGGTACAGTGTCTAAATAAGCTTGAGACCCACTGCCCTAAGATATAACTCATGGTTTCTCTTGAGATATCAAAGAAAATGAGCTCATCCATGAATTGACATATCATAGGCAGCGCGATCGCGCTTCCTAAGTAAAGAACGATGTTGGCAAAATGTATTATTTTTTTCTTCCATACCAGGGCACTTTGTATCGAAGGAGCTGTCGAAGAAACTTCGAAAAGGGATCTTTTGATTGGAAATGGAAAGGGCTAGTGCCTTTTTAAATAGTTGGAAGTTATTGCAGAGCAACTAACGCCCCTCTCGCGCCCACCATTTCCCCAAACACATCCAATCAAAATTTTGAGATGGCCATTTTGTTCAGCGTAGCTGATTCCCAGATAGAAATTATGTTTTTGTGGAGTACACTCCCCCTAAAGCCCTTGGGGCAAGGGTTTTAAGTTATGCCTTGGGGGCATATAAGAACAATATTGGCACAATGTATTATTTATTATTTTTTCCTTTAGACCAGGGTACTTCGTATCGAAGAATTTGTCGTAGAAACTTAAAAAAGGGCTCATTCAATAAAAATTGGAGTGGCTTGTGCCCTTTTCAATAGTCGAAAGTAATTAGAAAGCAACTAACACCCCTTCCACGCCAACCATTTCCCGAAACACATCCAATCAAAATATTGAGATAGCCATTTTGTTCAGCGTAGTTGATTTCCAGATATAAATTATGTTTTGAGGAGGACACTCCTCCACAGCCCTCAAGGAAAGGGTTTTAAGTTATGCCCTGTGGGCATATAAGGATTTTACAGAAAGTGCTGTTGTAGAAACTTCAAAAAAGGCTCATTCAATTGGAAATTGAAAGGGTTAGTGCCCTTTTTAATAGTCGAAAGTGATTTGAGGGCAACTAAATCCCTTGCCACGCCCACCTTTTCTCCACACTCATCAAATCAAAATTTTGAAATAGCTGTTTTGTTCAACGTAGTTGAAACTTCTGGAAATTAGGTCTTTGAGGATGACAACCCCCCCTCCCACAGCCCTCAGGGCAAGGGTTGTAAGTTATGTACTGGGAGCCTATTAGGTTTTTACAGAAAGCGTTGTTGTAAAAAACTTCAAAAGGGCTCATTCAATTTAAAATTGAAATGGCTCTTGTTCTTTTTAATAGTCAAAAGTGATTGGAAGGCAACTAACATCCCTTCCATGCCCACCATTTCCCCAAACACATCCAATCAAAATTCTGAGATAGCCATTTTATTCCACTCAGTCGAAAGTTCTGGAAATTATACCTTTGAGCAGGATACTCCCCCCACAGTCTTCAGGGCAAAGGTTATAAGTTATGCCCTCGAGGTATATAAGGTTTTTATTGAGATCTTTGTCTTATAAACTTGAAAAAAGGCTCATTCAACTGGAAATTCAAAGGGCTGGTGCCCTTTTTAAAAGTCGAAAGTGATTTGAGGGCATCTAACCTCCCTCTCACGCCCACCTTTTCCCCAAACACATTCAATCAAAATTTTTAGATAGCCACTTTATTCAACGTAGTTGAAAGTTTTGAAAATTAGGTTTTTAAGTATGACAACCCGTCTCCCCCCCCCCCACAGCCCTCAAAGCAAGTGTTGTAGGTCAAGCCCAGTTGGCATATAATGTTTTATAGAAACTGATATTGTAGAAACTTAAAAAAAGGCTTTTCAATTGGAAATTGAAAGGGCTAGTGCCCTTTTTAATAGTCGAAAGTTATTGAAGGGCAACTAACCTTCCTCTCACGCTCATCATTTCCCCAAACACATCCAATCAAAATTTTTAGGTATCTATTTTGTTCAACTTAGTTGAAAGTTCTGGTATTTAGGTTTTTTTGACATTATAGTCCCCTCAGAGCCCTCAGTGCAAGGGTTGTAAGTTATGTCCTGGGGGCATAAAAGGTTTATATAATAAGTTGTTTTAGAAATTCTAAAAAGGGCTCATTTGATCGGAAATTGAAAGGGCTAGTGCCCTTTTTAATAGTCGAATGTGCTTGGAGAGTAATTAACCCCCCTCTCACGCCCACCATTTCCCCAAACACATTCAATCAAAGTTATTAGATAGCCATTTTGTTCAACGTAGTTGAAAGTTCTGGAAATTATATGTTTTAGGATCACCAACCTTCCTTGTTCAATTGGTTCGTTCAATTGGAAATTGAGAGGGCCAGTTTCCTTTTTGTATTCAAAGGTAATTGGAGGGTAAATAGCCCCCCGCTCACGCCCATCCTTCCCCCAAACACATCCAATCAAAATTTTCAGAATGCCATTTTGTTCAACGTAGTTGAAAGCTCTGGAGCATAGGTCTTTGAGGATGAAACCCCCAGCCCTCAGGGCATCGGATGTAAGTTATGCCCTGGGGACACTTAATGTTTTATTGAAAGCGTTGTCGTAGAAACTTCAAAAGGCCTCTTTTGATTGGAAGTGGTAATGGCTAGAGCCTTTTTAATAGTTGAAAGTGATTGGAGAGCAACTAGTGCACCTCTCACGCCCACCATTTCTCCAAACACATCCAATCAAGATTTTGAGATAGCCATTTTGTTTAACGTATTTGAAAGTTTTGGAAATTAGGTCTTCTAGGATGACAACCCCCCCCCTTACAGCCCTTAGGGAGGGTAAGGGTTGTAGTTTATGCCCTGGGGGTATATAAGGTGTTTATAGAAAGCGTTGTCGTAGAAACAAAAAAAGGGCTCATTTGATTGGAAATTGAAAGGGCTAGTGCCCTTTTTAATAGTCAAAAGTGATTGGAAGGCTTGACATTTTTATAGTAAGGATCGATGTGGGTACAATGTATTATTTTTTTTAACGAGGGCACTTCGTATCGAAGAAGTTGTCATACGAACTTCGAAAAGGGCTCATTCGATTGAAAATAGAACGGGCTGATGCCCTTTTTAGTAGTCGAAAGTGATTGGAGGGCAACTAATCCCCCTCCGATGCCCACTCTCCCATTTGCCCATTATGTTTAAAAACTAAATGTTGCCTTAAGATTAAATCAAAATACACTGTGTTAATGCTAATTCCCAATAAGGCATCTCACTAGTACTCCAAGAAGGACTGAGGGTATTATGTTCAAACTTTTGGGGCAATTCTGCTCTTAAAATTTAACCAAATGAAAATGGCATAAGTGTATCCAAGCTATCAAAGAAAGTAAACAGTTTTCTTGCGAATGGTATCAAGATTTCCATTTCAGGTCAACCAGAGGAGGTATGAAACTAAATTAAACACTACTATTTGTGTCCATATTTTTAAAAGGGTGTATTTTGTTAAAAATTGCTCAAAATTTCCTCCAGCATACAAATAGCATCCCAAACTATAAATTCTTAAAAAACGAAAAGATTTAAGTTACTATTTACTTTTTCTCTGAAAAGACTTTACGGATTAAACAATAATTATACCACCTCTTCTTCTATTTATTTGTCCTAAACGTATATAGGTGCGCATTGTATATCACACTCATAACGTATAAAATTTAACGTTAGTCTTTTTAATGTAACTCCATTTTATCAGATGACCTACATAGTGTTAAGTACACAGTACACCAAATACGGTCAACGTTACGCTTAAAAAACGTCAGTTATTTTTAAACTTCATTTTATATACCTCGTAGTAAGACGTACTTTTTTGAATAAATTATAATACATAACTTGTTTGCTATTGCTTACTGCTTGTTTTGAATATCAGTGAAAGCAAAGTTGAGATAGCTAGCTTGCAAAGATTTGCATCTATTTTTGTCGGTGATAGGCTTTTCTCGCCTTAGACTTAAAATAGATGGCGCTAAAAATTGATTGGGATTTTATTCTTTTACAATTTTAGTTTTGTACGTCGTCTTAGCTTAATTTAGTGAAAATTCATTATGATATTAGTCTGATTTTTTTTATTCAGACTCTTAATAAGCTTAACAAGAATTGGAGCATGAAATATGAAATACCCACCTTATTAGCACCAAAGCCAAACTGGAATGGAAAACTTGTTTTTGAAATAGAAGAAGAACTTTTTTTTAAAGTTCTAAAGAACTTTAGAGTGAAGAGAAAAGGAGTGACGAGGGGGCAGTCCCTCCTCATATACAGAATGATTTCTGTCCATTTTAATTTCAATTTGCACTTTACGGAAAAATATACAAATGAATGTGCATTGTAAGTTCAATATACATACACTGATATTTAATAATCAAAATGTTAATATTATTTGATTTGTTAAAGTTATAAAAGTAAAAACATTTATATTTTTCGAGTAAAGCGCCAATTTTGTTCTAGCTTCAGGAAGGCATAGGGGTTTTGAGCCCAACTCATGTTAATTTCTGCTCGTTTTGAGTTTCACTCGGGTAGTTGTTGTAATTTCTGTTCGTTTTGGGTTTAATTTATTTATCGATGCTGTTTTGTGGTAGCTTCACGCTTGGTAGATTATTTTATTTTTGTTAGTTTTTGGTTTAATGGAGTTCTTTACTTTTCTTTGGAAAACTTATTTTGTTGGAAAAGCTTTATTAATTAATGATAAGAAGACGCTTTGTGTGCCCTTCATTTCACCGCAGTAAAAACTGTCAAAAAAGTCGTGGAAACATTTTGTCGACATTTTAAGACAATCAACGTCTTTACTAAAGTCTAGTTTTACTGATAGCGAACTGGTTTTTACGACTCTAATGATGTTAAACTATAGGCTATTATGAAACTATCATGTTCTTTTCATATTTTAAATGTGTTTATATATTTATTTATTTATCTTTTCCACTAAGGTACTCTCCATGAAAGGACTTGTCGTAAAAACTTCAGAAAGTAATCATTCGATTGAAATTGAAAAGTTTCATTGCGCCTTTTAAGAGTCAAAAATTATTGGAGGACAATAGTCGCCTTCCCACACCTCTTTCTCCAAAAGATATACTATCAAAATCCTGAATAATATTTCTTGTTCAGAATAATTGAAGGATCTAATAACTATGTCCCTGGGTTTGACGAGCCTATCCCCCTCCTAAGCTCTTGGGGTAAGGGCTGTAAGATATACACTTCGCAAATTAATTACTTTTTGTAACTGTTATTGACAAAAAGGATCATGTTGGACCATTGCGTCTAAAAACCCGTTAAGCCTTCAGGGGATGTTGAGAAAAGTGTTAAACAAAATAAAAACACATTATGGTCATTCAGGCTGCTAAAACGGTGTAACTCAGGAATGTATGAGTATATTAATTTGGAACTGTTCATGAATGATAAGGGAGACGGTAGCAGTATAGAAATGTTAAGGGAGAAATTGAACTAAATAAAAAAAAATGTTTGCATACTGGTTGTATAAAAGGGGACATCTGCAAATTCTTGGAACGGCTTGGCTTATTAAGTTGAAACTTCCAGGGCAGGGTGAAGCGGATTTTTAACTGATCAAAAGGCAATATTTACATACCACTGTTGCTACTACTGTTGCTACAACTATCAATACAACTATTACTGCTACATTAAACTATAATGACTACTCCTACTACTAAGGCTAAGGATATACAGGTGAGGGGAAAGAAATTTTGAGGGGAAATTTAACTAAACAAAATTCTTTGCATGCAGGTGGTCAAAAGGTCATATCTCAGGAATGCCTTAGGAAACTTTGAGTCTCAGAAAATGATTGGGTGGGTATAAATTGACGAGAGGCAATATTTGCACACTATTACTAGCCTACTACTACCTCTACTACTTCTACTTCTATTATGACTCCTACGGAGGCTAAAGGTATTAATGCGACAATTAAAGGAAATATTTAGGGCGGAGTTGACTCAAATGAAGACAAACTAGGTACATACATGTTGTCAAAAGGGATTATTAGCAATATATTATCTTAGGAACGGCCTAGAATATTGAGTTCAAACTTGCAAGGCATGATAAAGAGGGATTTTTAACTAAACCAAAGGCGCTATGGTATCCTGAAGTGCTACTACTGTTACTACTACTGGTAATACAGCTCCTATTATTACTAATACTTCGTCTACTACCATTGTAACTACTACAAGTACCAAGGCTAAGCAGGGGAAGATTAAATTTCACAGAATATTAGAGGACATATGAACTAAAAGATTATATAGTTTTCCATTTTTCAAAGTTACAATCATAACAAAATAAACTGTAAAACAAACTTAATTTTCAGTAAACCACAAATGACACAGTACTGTTTAGAAGGTCTAAAGGGGTTGGAAACAGCCTTACATCTGTTATATTGTGCTATAGTTCTGTTTATCGTAGATGTGATTTATTCATTTTAATTTTGGTTCGTTTTAGGATTTGTTTATCCATCTATGTTGGTATCTGTCATATTTTGTTTGATCTTATTATTTATTTAAATTTATTTTGTTTTTAAATGTATTTATTGACTGGTAATAATTGTTAATGCCTTAACTACCACTTGTCCATAGGACTATTTATCTTTCTCTGAAAAACTTCTTTTTCAAAAAAACTTTGCATTATTTTTTTCTAAATTTATGTGATTGGTTAATATTATGAATAATTTTTTATATTATCGTCAATTTGGAAACCAGTATACCCAATGTATCTTCAATTTGAACTTAAAACCTCCCTCAGACCTAACTTCAACTTAATGCCCTTGGTCGTCATCGTTACTACAAAAATATGTTCTTTTGACAAATTGGATGCATGAAGTATCATTTTATTTGGTTAAACATCTTACTTATTATTCAATGAAAGATTAACCATAGGTGATATTCTTAGCCATTCCTGACACACCTCAAAAGCCCATCTTTTCCAATATGCAGCAAAGGCTTTTACAATTGTCAATTTGTGTTGCTTAGAGCCCTTTTCCAGGGCCAGTGGGGGGTCATATCATCCCCAAAGTCATATATGTTATATCTTTCGAATATTTTCTGTAAAATGATTATCTAACATGTTGATCGATTTTCTTAGAGGATTTGGGGGGCCCCTGGTAGCAAAAAAAAAAGAAAGAAGCTTGTTTCCCTCCACTCTCTTTTGAACCTTAAATAGTGTTAAAAAAAATCAACTTCTGAGAGAATAAACCCACCCCAGACTTTTTGCGCTCTTCTATTCCATATGATGTTGCTTTGAGAAGCAAACACAGACAAATATTTTCTTCTTCTACAGACAAATTTAAAGCGTCGGCCTGAAATAAAGTCACAAATTTACACAACATAACGTTACAAGATGGCTTGTATTTACATAAGTAAACTGTTAAGTTTTATTAAATTTGCGTTTGTTATATTATAATATTAGACAGTTAGGTAACGAAACAGTTTTTTTCTCAAGTATTGAAGGATAAAAGTCCTACCTCTCTAGGATAGTTTTCTGAGAAATTACTGGGAAACTCCATCTGCTTCAATTTTCCAATTGTTGAATCGCGTTCCATGGCCGTAGAAAATGGAATAAGAAGCTCAAAGAGAATAATTCCCAAAGAATAAATATCATCCTCAAAGAAGTATTCGGATCCAGCTAACTGCAAAAGCATAGAGATTTGACAAAGCAGAGAAAAAAGCAACGATATATGAAAATGACAAAAAGACGTAAAATTCAATTAAATTTGTTATGTTTTTGAAGCCTATTAGACGATATTGGCAGATTTAAAATTAGGGTCAGGTTGCAACATTGTTACAAGTTAATATAAATAATCCCAGACCCTCACCTTAAGGCTTGAAAAATGTGTCCTTGTCAAATATTCCCCTAGGAAAGTATTCAAAAAGGAGTCAAAACTCGAAAGAGAGTAAGGAAAATAGTGACATTTATTAGTCTTAACGATTCAAACAGAAGGATAAATTTGCACATTCTAGAGAACAACTAGACTTTTCTAGTTGTAAGAATGTAATCCGTAAAAATTTTGAAATTGTGAAAAAAGCTGAGATTCTTTTAATGCCAAAACTATGTTTGAACTGTAAAAAGCTATTCATAAGAAATGTCGAATTTTTAAAAAGATAGCATTCTGAAAATGTTCCATTTTTGTTTAATTTAAAACCATAAGATGTAAGAACTGAGGAATATTGAAGAAACTTCAAATTCTTGAAAGTTGAAGACTTCAACTTGTAAAATTTCAAAAATTAAGAGCCTTGGAATAATTAAATATTGATAATTTTGAAATATGATGGCTTACCCAGTAGTGAGGGGGTTCCAGCTTCAAGCAGAAAGGTAGGGAAATTAACACAGGGAAATTAACAAGTTAAGTTTCTAGCTCCTCACACCTGTTCCTGGCTGGCAGGATGCCCATCTTTCGCAAGAGTCCAGAGATCTTTTAAATACTTGGAGTGTGGTCGGGATAAAACACAAGTTTTAGTAATATGGGGAGCTCCTAACCCCTCACCCCTGTTTCTAGATGGCGAGATTCCTAGCCCATTCTCTCTGACTTCACGACAGCCATAAGTTCATAGTATTTCTACCTGAGCCCTCTGACGTCACGGTAAACACCCCTCTACCGGGCAAATCCCTGTTTCTAGTTGACAAGGTTCCAAGCGCATGCCGAATTTTCTGTGTGAAATTCTCAGTTTCAATTACCTGGAATGTGGTCGGGATAATACACAAGTTCACTTAATAGGGGGAGCTCCTCACACATGTAGAATAAGGTCAACTGTTTCTAGCGGAACCATCAGACGTCACTTGACAAACCTCTTGAATCCCCACTGGTAACGTAACGACAGCACACACCTTACGTAATTAATGTGCAACACTGTCACGTAATACTTTTTCTAGTTTAGTTTAGTTTTAGTTAAGAGTTTTAGTTTAGAATTTAGGGTTATAGTTTAGAGTCTTTGCTTAGAGTTTTAGTTAGAGTTATAGTTTAGTTTAGTTTTAATTAAGAGTTTTAGTTTAGAGTTGTAGTTTAGTTTTAATTAAGAGTCTTAGTTTAGAGTTTAAAGTTTTAGTTTAGAGTTTTAGTTTAGAATTGTAGTTTAGTTTTAGTTAAAAGTTTTAGTTTAGAGTCTTAGTTAGAATTTTAGTAAGAGTTATAGTTTAGTTTTAAGTGAGAGTTTTAGTTTGGAGTTATAGTTTGGAGTCTTAGCTTAGAGTTTTAGTTACTGTTATAGTTTAGTTTAGTTTTAGTTAAGAGCTCTAGTATACAATTGTAGTTTAGTTTTAGTTGAGAGCTTTAGTTTAGAGTTTAGAGTTATAGTTTAGAGTCTTAGCTTAGAGTTTTAGTTAGAGTTATAGTTGTAGTTTAGGTTTAGTTTAGAGTTTTGAGTTTTTGTTTAGAGTCTTAGCTTAGAGTTTTAGTTAGAGTTATAGTTTAGTTTTGTTTTAGATAAGAGTTTTACTTTAGAATTGTAGTTTAGTTTTGATTAAGAGTTTTAATTTAGAGTTTTAGTTTAGAATCTTAGCTTAGAGTTTTAGTTAGAGTTATATTTTAGTTTAGTTTTAGTTTAGAGTCTTAGCTTAGAGTTTTAGTTAGAATTATAGTTTAGTTTAGTTTTACTTAAGAGTTTTAGTTTAGTTTTATTTAAGAGTTTTATTTTAGAGTTTAGAGTTTTTGTTTAGTGTCTTTGCTTAGAGTTATAAATTAATTTAGTTCTATTTAAGAGTTTTAGTTTAGAATTGTAGTTTAGTTTTAGTTAAAAGCTTTAGTTTGGACTTTAGAGTTTTAGTTTAGAGTATTAATACTACTAATAACAACTCACCACAAGACCAAGCTGCCTGAGGCCAAGACACCTACGCACGCTCCTCCTTCATCCCAATCTATTCAAAGCCTTCCTTATTACGCCATGAAGTTCCCATTTTCTTTAAATCTTTCTTTATGACGTCATCCCACCCCAGACGAGGATGATCTGCTTTCCGTTTAGCCCTAGGAGGTTGGCCGAAACGAACAATCTTCGGCAATCTGTCATCCTTTATCTGCACAACTTGTCCTATCCACCTCAACCTTTCTTTCATTATAGCCCTAGAGAGCGGTATTGAACCACATTTTTCGTATAGCCTGTTGTTTGAAATACGGTCAGTCATCCGGGTACCCAAAACATTCCTTAAGCAACTTATCTGGAAAATATCTAGCAAATCTTTATCCCCTTTTCGGAGCGCCCATGCTTCAGAGCAATATTTGACCACTGTCATCATTGTAGCTTCTAATATTCTAATCTCAGTTTGCAACACTTTCATTTAGGATGCTTAAATCATCAGCATAATCTAAGTCCAGGAGACTTTTTCCTCCCCGTTTGATTCCGACGTCTCCTATTGCCTTTCCTGTGCTCCTTAAGACAAAGTCCCTCAAAATAAACCATTTAAAGGGGGATAGAACAAAACCCTGCTTAACTCCTGATTCAAGACAAAACCAGCTGCTCAGCTCATTTCCTACCTGAACCGCAACAGTGTTATTCTCGTACATAGCACTAATCACTTTAATGTATTTGTCTGGTATACCATACAAGGACGTGGTGTTTGAAAAGGTGTTTGAAAACTCAGGCACCTCCCAATTATTAACCAAAGAGTGAGAATTAGGTCAACAAATCCTCTACCTTTTCTAAAACTGCACTGTTCGTCTCTTAAAACTTTTTCTATGTATGCTAAGCTTAGTGAAAAGGCAGATTATCATTAATATGTAAACTAGACTTAAAGAAAAAGATAAATATTATACGAGGTGAAAGATAGTTTGTGAACGGATGTGATGTATTAAACTGGGATTTGATGTATTAACGTTCTCGAAATGATGGTGGGTGGTTAGCATTAAGAATTTACATTCAAAAATGTTCAAATTATAAAAGATGATGAGGGTGTAGCAGGAGTGGTTATTAGTGTGTATGTCAGGGTTTATGGTATAATATTTTTGTCCTTAATATATAAAACAAAATTTAAAGCAAAAGAGTTGATAAGGGATTTGGGGGTGAGATCTGGTTAGTTGTGTTAAATTTATAAGAGGAAAGATATTTCAAATGGTTAAAATTAATAGCAAAAAGAGATGGAATTTGTCATATGAGGTAGTTAAAGAAAATGGGGTTGGTTGGGTATATTAGGGATTATGAGAGGACTAGATATAACTAATTTTAAAATAAGGAAAAAATTAGAATCTGAAGATGAAATTTTCTCATTTCTGTTAGGGTTCTTTTCTAGGATATGCTGTAATTATTATTTTAAATTAGTGTTGAAAGGAAAATAGAAGTCGTAGGAGAAAATAAATAGTAAAAGGGATCCATGGCTATTTACTTAAGTTATATTCAGTACAGTTTTTCTCCTACATACTTCGAGTAGCAATGAATAGAATTAAATCGACGAAATATACAAGAAATATTTTGTTTTTAAACAGAGCATATTTTTTATTAGCTTTAATATTTTGTCATATAATATTTTCCAACGCTTTTTAAAATATTCTATATTTCTCTATAAATGACGTAATTCTTGCACGAGAAATCTTCACTTGTCCGACAACATTTTAATATGCGTGAATTATGCCAAATAAGATTTCTTATATATTTTTCAAAATGATTTTATATATGTAACATAAAAGTCGTATGTGTAAGAGTGCAAATATGGTAAGAGTGTATAGTAGGAGTGATATAGTGTAAGAGTGTAAAAAATCGTAAATATAATTTACTTAAGACTTGTATAATTTGAACGAAGGGATGGTGAAAAAATAAACAAGAAAAATAATACATTCTTGAATGATTGGGTGTAGAGGAGGTAGTATAACTACCAGAAGATATAAAATTTAAATCTATATCAAGAATAGGATTAGAAGTAGTGAGTGACGTGACAAGATAGTAACCGAAATCTAATACAAAGAATTTTGATATCAATAGACGTATTTAAAAAATTATCTCATAATGCTGATTCCAAATATAAGATTCACTAAGTTTAGTGATACCCATAAAAATCTGCAAGCCTTAGAGAATTTGCCTGATTTTATAAAAATGGGAAAAACGCCCCTAAAAAGTCAGGTATAATTAACGAAAATCACACCATCAGATTCAGAGTATCCGAAACCTCTTCTGTAGATGTTTCAATCTCCCATCTTCAGAAATACGTAGTTTTCTACTATTTTTTTGCTAGAAGAAAGATCCAAGGTGTGTGTTTTTTTTTCTGCTCAAAGTAGCCCGATCAAAATTGAGATAGCCATTTTGTTCAAAGTAGGTGAAGAGGCCATTTGCTATACCTTTAGGGTTAACATGACCCCCCAAAGCCCTTGGGGGAGGTCCGTGAGTCATAAAAATTTGGAATTGTCTACGTATTATTGCTTTTGTCATTGGGCAGTATACTAGATTTTTTTTTTGGAGGGGGGGGGGGTATATTCAACTAGGGGGATTTGCTACGGAGAGAATTTTCTTTGGAGAGGGACGTTTCTGGGGGATGAATTTTCCAGGGGAAATTTTACGCTGGGGGAATTTGCTATAATTCTTATACGAAATTCTTTTTTGTTGCCTTACATTCTCTTTGCCGACTCAATTTTACATGTGAAGATATTAACGAGAATTACTCACAAAAAGAGGAAGATTTCCACAGAGGAGGGATGTACGGTATGATTTTAAAAACCAACAATAATTGAAGTCTTTTCAAACGAATGTGCGCTAAGAAAAGTTATTCACCCGGAACCGTCCGCATGAAGTTTTCCCTGGGGAATTTTCAGCTAGAATGGATCTTTCTGCGGGATAAATTTTCTTTTTGGGAGGGATGGGGGATATTTAACTTTGGAAGAACTTTACATTAAGGGAGTTTCAATGGAGAGAAGGAATTTCCTATTGAAGGAAAGCCGGATGTCCTGGCATTATTTAAAACGATCCAAAATTACGAGAAAGTACATACAGAGAAAGTTATTCCAACTGAAAGTAGGAGCAATTTCAAAATTTAAAATAAACAGAAACTATTACATATATGCGGGGGGTTTCCCCTCCTCAATACCTCGCTCTTTACGATTGAATTCGACTTTATGTCCATTCTTAGGAACGACTCCTGAAAAACAGGGACTGCTTAATTAAAATGATGAGCTTTCCAACAGTTTAGAAAAAACTTTAAGCCAGTTGCTAAAGCCCAAAAATGTGAATTATAGAAAATGTGTATTAATCCAAACTTACTGATATTTTTTTCATAAGAAGTACGTGACTACTCTTTAAACTTATGACTTAGGGATTCTTAAATAATATAAAAAGATCCAGCAGTATTACAATATTCAAGTTTAAAACCAACATTTTATAAGCTATTTTCAATAGTCTTTGGGTTTTCACATCTCAATTCATTATGATTTCTCACATAAGGTTGAACAATTGATGTCGGCTTTAGATTTTATGCAGGAAAATCTTTCAAAGATAACATCAAGAGCATAAATTCTTCAAAAACAAAAAAAAGTAATAATAAATTAATGGAACTCAAAATGCGTTTAAATACTGAAATCAAAAAGACCTTTTGAGAAGCCCCAATAGGACACA
Source organism: Artemia sp. Qi Xiang Cuo (assembly GCF_049724085.1). Lineage (NCBI taxonomy): Eukaryota > Metazoa > Arthropoda > Branchiopoda > Anostraca > Artemiidae > Artemia > Artemia sp. Qi Xiang Cuo. The sequence continues at coordinate 62,403,072 of NC_142811.1, forward strand.
AACGGAAATAATAGGGATGTTCAAGAAAGCCGTCATGTTACGAAAGGTTCTCTTCGTAAGATCTTAATTTACAAGCTTGTTTTTTACTTGCAATAGAAAATCATTTTAGTTTGATTATACAGCTCAAATATACGTAATTATTACTTTGCCTATCCATGTCTTGAAAACACACTCCTGGGTAGATTTTATTTCTAAAATTTTGGAATTTTTTCAAACCATGCTTTTACAAAAAATTGAATTCATCTTCTTTTAAAGGTTAAACGTGACGTATACTACCCACAAACGTTGCTGGAACACTTATCCTTACTTACAAACCAGTCTGGTTGAAACCAGGCAAATCATTGTGGGAAATTTCCTGAATTATTTTTGAACAGCACAACCACCAATCAAGGATGTCCTGGTTTGGTCTCCGATGGAGTGACATTAAAGTTTGTTCTTCTCTCTTAACCTTCATGACTATAAATTTGAAAATGATATGAAAAAATAGGTTTTCTACAAAATAATTTACACACACTGCTCCAATAACAGACTTTTACACAATATTGAAGATTGGATTTTGTTTCAAATGCGTCACTTAGATGGCTGAAGGAACAAAATTTTAGATAAGATTGGCAAGGAATTATTTTGAGGTTTTTGCTTCAAATTATTTAACACTAATAATTATTAATATTGCAATTCGACTTTTAATAATGCAAACTTGCTTAGAATGTACGTGACTACTCTCAAACTTCTTAACCTTAGATTTTTACAGAATATAAAAAAGAAGCAGCAGTATTACTATATTGGTGTCTAAAACCACATTTAATAAGAAATTTTTAATAGTATTTGGGTTTCACATGTCTATCCAGTGTAAATTCTTGCAAAGGGTTGTTTATTTGATATTGGCTTTCAGTTGTATGCTGGTTCTATAATTAATAATTAACAATAATTACCTGTCCTGGGCTCATATACGTCAGAGTACCAACTTGCGCCGTATCATCTCCTTTGATCATCTCTTTTGCAAGTCCAAAGTCACCAATTTTACATGTCCTTTTACAGAAAAAAATATGTTCTTTGGCTAGATAAAGTGTATGTCATTAAAAAATCTTATAAAGAAAAAAACTCTTATTGTTTATAAAACTAATTGTTCAACTGGAAAAGAAAAAGGTCATATAAATAAACAATGCTATCCAAGGCACCTGCTTCACGGACCTTGGGGTTGGCAATTCTTTTATTTTTACTTTTCAGCTCACTTAAATATATCCTTCAACTCAAATAAACCTGGTTTAGCTAGTGAACTAGGGTAAAGAGTCCGGCCATTTGGCCCTTGCACCCATGTAATAAAGACGTCACATTCGCATTATATTGCATTCGAATTGCCTTATCTTTTATACATTTCAAAGCTAATTTTCTCTCATCCCTATATCTTTAATATTCCTCTTTCTATACAAAAATGATCATCTTCTAGAGAGAGTTAAACTTTAATTCTAATTTTTGATTGATTACTGTGAAAAACACTAATTTTCGTCCGTCCAATTGTTTGGTTTGTCCACATGTGCAGCATATAATGATCCTATATCAGACCAAAAGTTAGCCAAATTTAGAAACTGGGCTACAAATTTGACTTTGACTTCATTTCTAGTAATTTGTATTCTAATAAGCCCAGGAAAAATAGTCAAAATTACATGTAAGGTAAGATACATATTTTTCTTAATTTTATCTTCAACTTCTTCATAGTTTGCAAACGTTTCCGATATAATTCAATTCATAAATCTAACAGACATATCAACTTTGGCCATAGTTTTAGTCATTTGTATTCTATAAAGCTCACGAGTACTAATAAGCAAGCCATGTACGAAAACTAGTAAAAGACGAATTATATATAAGAAACAATTTTACTGAATTGACTGAATTACTCAAGAAATGTTATTTTTGTCTCAAAAAATCATCTTATTCAAAATATCTGTAAGTTATTAAATTACAGGGTACATGGTAAAATATCCTGGATATTTTGGCCCAAACAACAAAAATTAAACACAAAAACAGAAATTAACAACTGGATTCCTCAATTTATACTCTTTCCAAACGCAATAGCAACTTCCTTAGTGGTGGTTGAGGTTATTTTTGCCTCAGCTTCACCCCCCTAATTCATTAAGATATAGCTTTAGGCAGTACAGCAGAATTAACTAATTGTGTGAGCTTGTGAAAAGCGTGAATATGTCTTTTTGGCAACAAAGAAAGCATGTGGTATGTTTAGATTTAGTTTAACACTCAACTATCCCTCGGCATTCCCTGTAAATTCCAAATAACTACCCACATATGTATACCTTAGACGTGAAGGAATATTTTTTTTTTTGCAAAAAATTAGCCACAGTATTGGAAAGATTAAAAGATAATAAGGCTGAAAATGTGGTAAATAGATTTCTCAAATACTGTCGCTCTGAGGTTAGAAATAAGTTACTGAAGATTACTAATACGATTTTTGAAAAAGGGGAAGTACCTAGCGATTTAAAAAAACCTATATCGAACCACTGTATAAGAAAGCTGATTAGAATGAGTGTGGTAATTATCAAGGCAGTAGTTTGGTCTCTGTAGGTAGCAAATTACTTAGTAATATGCTACTTCTTAGACTGAGAGATGCTGTAGACAAACAACAAAACAAGAAGAACAGTAGGGAATTCTTTTCGTAAGATAGTGAAGATAATTTGAATGAACATTTCGGCCCTATGTCCAAGGGCCGTCCTCAGCTAGACAACAAATTGTATGCGAATGGAAGACTAGTGACAATGAGAATCCATACACAGGAACCTGCCAAGAGCCGAGTGCCAGTGCCCGGCAGCGAAGCCGCCGTGCTCCCGTTTATATATATATATATATATATATATATATATATATATATATATATATATATATATATATATATATATATATATATATATATATATATATATATATATATATATATATATATATATATATATATATATATATATATATCTCTCTCTCTTATATATATATATATATATATATTCTCTCTCTTTTATATATATATATATATATATATATATATATATATATATATATATATATATATATATCTATATATATATATATATATATATATATCTATATATATATATATATATATATATATATATATATATATATATATATATATATATATATATATATATATATATATATATATATATATATATATATATATATATATATATATATATATATATATATATATATATATATATATATATATATATATATATACAATGAGATTCTAAACTAAAACTTAAAAATTTAGATTTCGAACTGAGTTTAAATATTTTTTCAACTTTTTTTCATGTATTAAAAATACATTGCTTATGCTTATAAGAAAAGAAATTCGGTAGTGATGTTTTTCTAAATACGATTTCTACTGAGCTTCAAACTTTTGGTTTTCATTTTTAAGGTTTTTGAATTGTTTAAATCGCTTTTTAAAATAGGCTATGTGCAAATATTTTTGCAATTACTAGTTTTGTGCTCTTTACGCAATTTAATATCTTTTCATACAAGGTCTATTCAAAGATATTTGATTATTACAGCAAGTCCGATTTCTAACAACGATTTCTACTAAGCTTCAGACTTTTTGTTTTCTTTAATATGGTTTTTGGATTATTGTAATCCCTTGTCAAAATATATGCCAATTTTTTTGAAATTACCAGTTTTTGCTCTTCAAGCAATTTAATATAAACTTCTCAATATATGAAAATCTTTAATTTTTCCACGTAAGTCTGACAACTGTGACAACGTCATTGTCAAACTGATGTATATAAAAATGACGTCACTTACATGATATTTTTTGCTAAAATTTAGGCTCTTAACGAATTTTCTCAAATTTCTGACCTATCTAGATAATTTCTTAGGCTAAAATTTCCCAGGATTTAAATTCTACCAACAAAATATAGAGGCGATTCAGAAAAAAAATACGCACATACACACATACATACATACACAATTATTGCTCGTTTATATTTAAAGCATATTGCTCCGGAATTAAAAACTTTTCTAACTTTAACCCATATTGGAGTGTTAATAACTCGTTACAAGTGATAGATTCTTTGGCGAATGTTTCAGCTAAAAGAGTCGATTCATTTGATTTTACTACCCTGTAAACAAATTTGTCACTTAATTCAGTGTAAGAAAAATTGAAAATTGTCATAAATAAATCTTTTCTTTTTTCTAATATCGGATTTTGGAAAATTGATACTTTTAATAAAAAAGCCCGATAGACGAATTTTTTTTGAAGTACAATTAATTCAAGTTGTTATAGCTTGGATATGGTATGTGATTTATTGGAATTTGTTCTATTTAATACTTTTATAATATTTAATGGGAATTTATATAAATAAACTGTTGGAATTCCTATGGGTGGGAATGCGAGTCCATTCATAGCGGACCTGTTTTTAAGTCAATTAGAATACGAATTTATGATAAATAAAAATAGCCCAAGTAATGTAAAATATAACCTTTCAAATAATAAAAGATATCTGGACGATCTCTTAGTAATAAATTGTGCAGAGTTTATTGAGATTTCAAAAAATATTTATCCACAAGAGTTAATTTCTGGAGCCTAGCTGTGGGATAGGACACTCTGACCATTTGTTAGATTTAAATATTAATATATCAGATAATAATAAATCAGATTTTAAATATATAATAAAACGGACGATTTTAATTTTGAATTAATTAATTTTCCATTTTTTGAAAGTAATATACATTCAAATACTACTTATTCAGCTTATTATTCCCAATTATTTAGGTGTACAAAAATTTGCAGTAATTACACAGATTTTAAAAATAGATGTAAAAAGCTGAGCAAAAAACTGATCTTAAGATGTTTATCTGCCAAAAAAATTAGTTGGCAATTTAAAAAATTTGGTGTTATGCATCATGAATTTTTAGGTAAATATACAAAAAATTATAAAGAAATACTGAATGATATTTTAATCTAATTTCTCTATCGCTTTTGTTTTTTGGAATTTTGAATTTGAAGACTGTTTTCAAACAAGCTTGAGGATCTTTAAATCTGTAATTGGTTCCGGATACCAATAAAAGACACATCTGGACCAGTCTTCATTTGTTCCGGAATAGTCTTTGTTCAGTGACCTCTGGTATTTTATTAAGGAAACAATGAAACACTTTTTGTATGTAATTTTTAATAGCTTTACTAGTATGCATGTATTTCACAAGTTTTACCTGACATAGGGATACCATATAGATCTTATGGTAGAGGCTCCACTTTGCCGGGTAAAGAAAGTAAAGCCTCGAAACCCGTTAAGGCACTTGGTATTTCTTCTAATGAGCCCTAATGAGTCTGGTAAGTGGCACACCGGAAGGACGAAAAAACACTTGGTGCTAACTGGTGCTATTGAATGAAAAACTCTCAATCTACAAAAAGAGCACTAACTGTAAACTCAATTTTTCGTAAGAGCACTCGAACGTCTCTCCACGACCATTCAGTGACCTGCAGGAGTTTGTGGGGGAAAAAACAAGAAGCAGAAAATAAAGATAAAGGAGAACATCGTGCTGTTCATGCTAAAAATACTATCTTCTTTTAGTTTATAAGGTGGGCGACGGTATTCCTCCGATTACGTGTTTTTCACTTTTGCGATATCAATGGTGTACTTTTTATTTCGGTCCAACGCCAATTTAGAGAGGTTCCGGGCTTTCTCTCGAAAATAAGGGAAATTTGTTTTCGTATTCAACATATATACATTGAAGTTTAACGTGGGTAATAGTTAGCATTCCTGAATCAGCATCAAATATTTTTTTGCATAGTATAGTTTTCCTAAAAATATATTTTTTTTATTTTCGGTTACTATGGGCCGAGATTCGCACTTTACTAGGTTGCAGCTACTGCTGCATCCATGGCGTCTAAAATTCATTGAATGTGGGCACTGATAAGTCACTAGAGCCACCTTTTCTACTGACTTGTATTATGAGCCTCTTTCCACATCTTTGCAAACTCCCCGACCTTACTTATTTTGTTCCAATATCCAAGTTAACGATACTGCAAGCTTCTTGCTCTGTTTCAGACCTCCTCTAAAGTGAATATTGAGCTCCAGGCTCTCAATCTCCGAAGGATGTCTAGGAGCTAAACTGGAGCTATTTCTTAGCTGACAAAGCATTAGTTACAAGATCTAGCTAAATACAAAAAAAAGTTAATTATCGACTGGCCATTTCGTCTGCACTGAGCAACATAGGCGAGAAGTCTCTCTTCATAGGCTTTTACTATGTTTTCCGTATTCCGACCTACTGTAGTATTTGATCTTTGGACAGAGGGTATTTGTCATCTTTTGTTTAAAAATCAAGAAAAGTAGTCATCAACTTTACTCCGACTCTGGTTTTTTCATATTTTTATTCTTACCTAAGGGAGCGACTACACATGAGCTGCTAAGTAATCTTGTGACTGGCCCTCACTATCTACACCAAAGTCATTCTTAGGCAAGTGGATCCAAGGAAGCTGCAAGTTGGTAAAGCTAAAATTTGAATTTAAAGTTTTGAATAAAATACTTCTTTAACTAGAGTAAGAGCACTAAGTAATAACAACACTCCTATATACCCTAGTATCTTGTATTGATCCTGCCAGTCTTCAGTCTACTGTAACATAATCAATAAGGTTTTCTGTCTTACCATCACGTGAATACCATGTTAACTTATGAGCCATTTTATGACCAAACACCGTATTGGTTATAACTAGATTGTTATACACAAAAAATTGCAAAAGTCTGTATCCATTACTGTTTTCTTTTCCTACACCAAATTTACCTAGGCTAGGATACCATCTATCCATATTTCATAAAATCTCCTAGTAAAAAAAAAATATTTCTATCTGGGACCCTGTCTATTTTCTCCTGTAACTGTAAGTAAAATTCATCTGAGTCACTAGTATCTCCATCAGTCGGTTCTACAGGGGCATATACTTAACTGATACCCTGAAGTTTTTAGTCATAAAGTGAGCAGTTAGTATTCTATTATTAATACCTTTCCAGCCTAAACAAGACTTAGAAGGTTTCTTATTAATCATGAGTCCTACTCCCTGTCTATGTACCCCATCCTTCCTGCCTGAGTAAACAAATTCTATATCACCTAATTTCATAATTCCTACCCCTGGGATATGAATTTCTGAAGCTCCTAATAAGTCCAGTTCAAATCCTCTGAATCCGTCAGTCAAAATACCGATATGATAGTCATTTTTTAACGTCGTAACATTCCAAGTTCCAATTTTCCTGTTCTTTAATCTTTGAAATTATTTTGGCCTCAGGAAAAGCACTGACCCCGGATACCAGTGCAGGACGGGGATCAGATATCTTCTCAAATCTAAACGAAGTGCTTAAGTTGGCTTAGAACCAGACTGCAGGAGGTCCCCGGGACCTCCAGTACGAACAGAGGCTTTGTGCAATCCTGGGCTCATCTTGGTCACAAAATGGTTTCCAGCACTTGGCGATGCTCTTCTATCAACAAGAGCTGAAATCCTGCAGAGACAATCTCAAGCCCATTACCTCCAACTCATTACATATTCATGCCTACAAATATTATTGTACTATGGGAAGGCAGCTCATAGTAGATAAATTAGCTAAGAAGAGGTTTTTCAGCCCGAAAACGCCCGTCAAAAGAGACCAAGCCAATAAGAATTGTCCATAAATCAGAATCCTGTGCGAATGCTGTGTCCTTTACTAGGCTATAATTTCCTCGAGGGGTGCCACTCCTCAAGCGGGAATAGAGTTGACCGGAAGGTCCCCAGTCTTGCATGTACCCCGAAAGGGCCGAAACAGCCCTTTGCAGAGGCCGTTGTCAATAGATCTGGATCTTACGCCCTGCCGCAGTTGTCCTCCTATAGAGGATCCTCCCGCGCGATGGTGTTCTGTATCACCGTGCCACTTAATCTATTACTGGGAGAAGGTTTGTAACTCATGGGACGTGTGGACACACCGTTGTGTCCTATTGAGTGCACATTTGAGGGGCCTTCTTCCTCCTCCGCCTGTATTTATGCCCCCAGGCGAGGGTGCCCCAGTTTCTATTGTGGACACCCAGGGACAAGGCAGCCTTTGGTCCGTGCCTCCTATAGAGATACCCTACATATCTGCAGGGCGTTCCCCTATCGCCACCTGGAGATACGCTGAGTGGCCTCGGGGAGGCCCCTTAAAGCTGCCAAATGGTAAATACACTCTGTATCCTGGATAAATGAACAATTTGTATCAATTTTTAATACTGAGTAGTAACTATTGAATGCAATTTACAATATAGACTATATTTGCACGTATGTTAATATAGCCTATATGCTAACTTATGGGCCATTTGATTGGAAATTGAAAGTTCTAGTTCACTTTTTAAGAGTAAAAAGAGATCAGAGGGCAGCTAGCCCCGCCCCCGCCCTTTTTCCCCAAAACCATCCCATAAAAAATTTGATATAGCCAATTTGTTAAAAATAATTCAAAAATCAGATAATAAAAACTCCGGGGTCGACAAAACCCCCAGGACCCAGGGGCAAGTGTTGTAAGTTATGCCCCGATGGCATATATGGTTCTTATAGCATAAACTTCAGAGAGGGCTCATTTGATTGGAAATTGAAAGTTCTAGTTCACTTTTTAAGAGTCAAAAGAGATCAGTGGGAAAATAGCCCCCCACACTGTTTTTTACCCAAATACATCCGATAAAAATTTTGAGATAATATTTTTGTAATAAATAGTTCGAAGATCATATGACAAAAACTCCACGGTCAACAAAACCCCCCAGGGCCCGGGAGAAGACGTTGTAAGTTATGCCCTGGGGACATATATGGAACCTGGAACCTCAATTTTGTTTAGCCTTAAAGTTAAAAAAAAAGAATAATTACAGTGGGAGATGCAATCTGGTTTTAGTGTTTGTTGTACCTAACTTGTTCCAAACAGAAGTGCTGGTTAAAACTTTTAATACTGTTGATTGGGAGATGAACCAATGGCCTGGAGCCGTAAACTTTCTGAAAAAACAAAAACAACAAATAACTGATATGTCTGGCTGCCGCACTTTTTTGATAAGATTTCATTGGCATGAAATCTTTGTTAATAAACAAACCGTTTGTTACGAATATGAACAGATGTTTAATGGTGTCACGGGTTGACACATCAGCTATTGTCTGCTATTAAATTGTCATTTTTCTATGTTTTTTATTACGCAGTTTTACTTTTTGTTTTTGTTTTGTTCAAGTTTTGAGTTCCATTTTTTATTTTTGTTTTTGACCTCGGCCTTTTTTTCTGGCCGTTGATAGTTTGTCATCGTTTTTCTTATTCTTACTGATTTTTGACTGCCGTTACGCTTATGATTCTTGTCTTTATTCCAATATCTTTTGACTTTAAACGTGAATTGGCTGTTTTTAGTTTAGTTTGTGACAGTTGCTTACCAGTATTTTTTTTATCTTATCTTATGTCTAGTAACTGTCGATTAAGCTATCTTGCATAAAAATTGACAATTGGTTCCAAAATTGCTTTTTTGTTTCAATAAGAAAAAGAAGAAATCTACGCATTATTGGAATCCCGATTCATTTCACTTGTCCCTTTTGTAAAACGCACATGATTTGGTCTTTAGTATTAGAAGAGAATGAGATACTAACATCGTTTCCAATATCGATACTGAAGCTTTGGGGCCTTGTAAATTTTTAATTCACTTGGTGAAATATTTTATATGATAAAAACATTTTAGTATTTTTTAAGGATTTTTTTCTTAATTTTGGTTTTGCTGCTTCTAAAGACTTTAATTAGAAAAAATTGATTAAATAGACAACTAGAACTTATTTTAATGCTCCCAAAAATGCACTTAATAATCAGGGGGTTCCAAGTAAGAGGGGTAGGCAAACAGAGTCATCCCCTCTAGATTTTGAAACGTACTTTTTGTGGTATGTCGATTGGACGAAAAATCGAAAGAAACAAAATTACCCCCAAGATTTAGAAAAATCCCTCTTTTGTTTCTTCATTAAAAAATATTTGCACCCCCTGTATATTCGTGCTTCCGCCTATGTTTTCATATCCTGTAATGCTTTAGGGTCTTTTTTTTTATCTGAATCTTCTACAGCCAGTGTAGATATTCAAGTTCCACGATGTAATTGAATGTCGAATACTTACCAAAATTAAGACTGATATAAAATTTTCTTGAATGGTTTCAGATATTTAATACAGCATCAATTGCAGGTCACTGAGGCAGAAGATATGGCTGAGTCTTTATCAGAAAAAGTGGAGCATGGCTATCAAAATATTTCAGCAGAGATAAGAGGATTAACCAATGTGGAGCAAGTTTTATTAGACACGGCTGACAGTGTGATGGACACGAAACGCCTTCTAGAATATGCGGTGCAGCAGATTCTATTGAAACTTAGTGACACTGTCAGGTAATTGATAGGACATGTCTATTTCTTGCTTATGCCAAGCATTCCTTTAATTGTAAAAAAAAAAACTGAAGAAGAGGAAAATAAGACTTAGGACTAAGAATCTTAAGATACTAGAAGCTAGATAGGTGAGAGTTGTTAGGTATGGCTTTGAAAAATGGATATCAAATGGTTTATTGATGGCATAGACCTGTGACACTTTTGGCCAAATAGTCCACGAAAGACCGCGGGATACGATGTTTATATTAGCGGCATTAGTGCTGGTGCTGGCGGTGCTGCACCACGTACACTCGTGGCACCCCTACACATACTGGGGGCAGCGATACACTTACGGCATTATCCGAACACCGATAGTGAGTCGAACCCACGTTTTCCGAAGACTTGGGCTAGTTTTAGCCTATATGAAATAACCTATATAACCCACAAATTAAAATTAACTTTTGTTGTTGGGTGTGGCTGCGCCACAATATACTTCAATAATACATTATGAAAAATTTGATGGTCTGTGCCTTGTTTAAGAATTGGTTGTTAAAATTTCACGATACACTACAGAGCTTGCGAAATACATACGATTAAGTGAAGCGTTGAAAATTCACAAAATCTGACAAATTGCATGACTGGATATCGAAAAAAAAAAAATTGAACTAATGGGAGAAATGAATTTAGGTGTAAATTGAGGTTACGGGTATAGGAACAGATAAGAGAAAGTGAAAGTTTGGATTATTGTTTGAGTGGGTTTAGTGGACTTGGAGATAATCATTCGTGTCAAAGATTATAAAATTATTTCGTAGTGTTAATTTTGGGTTTGTGTCCAAGGGTATGGACCCTCATTAAATTTTAGTCCAGCTAATCCATCAGTAGAATATTAAAGTGTTTGTTGAGTTTACTTTTTTGCCTCGCCTTAACCTTTGTAATTTCAATTTTCGGAGATTTATTTCACCTGTCAAGATTTGTTTACAAGGGATTAAATTGTTATTCGCCAATTAAGTGTAGATATTCCCAGTTATTAATAATATTTTTCAAATATCAAACAGTTCGTGGTAACGAACTGTAGGTAAGGAGCGACCCGGCTCAATGGTAACCGAAACTCTAAAAAACAGAATTTTTGTACCAATAGATACATCAACAGAATCAGATTTTAATTTTGATTTCAAATATATAAGTTTCATCAAGTTTAATTTTACCCATCAAAAGTTACGCGCCTGAGAAAATTTTGCTGATTTTCGAAAAAAGGGGGAAAGACCCCCTAAAAGCTATAGAACCTTAATGAAATTCACACCATCATATTCAGCGGATCAGAGAACCCTACTGTAGAGGTTTTACACTCCTATCTACAAAAATGAGGAATTTTGCATTTTTTGCCAGGAGAAAGATCACGGGTGCGTGTTTATATGTTTGTTTGGTTTTTTTCCCCAGGGGTAATCGTATTGACCCAGTGGTCCTAGAATATCGTAAGAGGGCTCATTGGAACGGAAATTAAAAGTTCTAGTGCTCTTTTTAAGTGAACAAAAAATGGAGGGCAACTAGGCCCCCTCCCACGCTCATTTTTTTCTCAAAGTCACCCAATCAAAATTTTTAGATAGCCATTTTAGTAGTAAGGCCATAGGCACTTGAAACCCTACGCCTGAGGCATAGATATGTGTGTAGGTTTTCAAGTAATTGG
>NC_142812.1:0-61216 GCF_049724085.1 Artemia sp. Qi Xiang Cuo
TTACCCTTTCACCGTTACTAGGAAAGGGTCGTCCAATTTTAGTTTGGTGTTTTTATTTTAAGGTTTGGTTTTTATCTGTTTTTATCAGTTTTATTCTGCACTGAGGACGGTCAAGCGGAGGTCTTGACCGAAATATTTGCATAATTATTCAATTTTTTCACTGGCTGTTAATTGTCCTCGTTTTCTTCCTTTCTTCGTGATTTTTTGTTTTATAAAGCGTGTTTGTACTCACTTTTGACTCCTAAATCAAAATTTTTTTTTTTTTAATTGGCCTTTGTGTTTTCAGTAAAGCCCTAGTTTTCTGTAATCCTTATGTATTTTTCTAAATCCATCGTATGTTGAAAGATCCTTTTTAATAGAAAAATAAGTTCACACTTACAAAATTATTCTTATTTTTTTTAATGCTCTTGTACTAACAGAAATGTGAACCATAGCCTATTTATATGGAATCAGGCGAATATTCCTGCAAAACGTCAAATTAAAAGAAAAAAAGATTATTATCCATAATTAACAAAACACTACATGTTTAGGCACTGAGAACAGGAATTTAGTATAGAACGAGTTGAGTATTCCAATATTAAAACTGGCCTTGGTTTGGGTTTAATCTTTTAAATAATTTTAACATCATGCACAGCTGGCAAGAAAACAGGGGCTCTTAGATATTAAAAATGAACTGCACACTAAAAGAAAATTCTAAGAGTTTTATCACGCATGGAGTTCCTTGGCCTTCTAAAAGTAACTATATTTTTAAAGAAGATTTTTAAGGTTTTCAAAACAAAAGGTACCTTGGTTAGGTTAAGTATTTAATATATGCTCTGCTTTACCCCCCCCCCCCTAATGTGCAAATATATAGCCCAAATTTGTTTCTAAACTATTATATATTCATCCTATTTCATTAGCATTAACCGAACTTGACTTCTTTAGCAGTATATAGAAGTGTCCTCATTATGTACCAGTACCCAAATTTGTCACCCCTAGCAGGAGCAACGCTATCCTCATAATGCAACATGTCACCTCTTTATAAGTTGAATTTTTGGTAAAAATTGGATTTGTTTGTAGATAGCCGGTCTTCATAAATACTTTTTGTAACGACATAATACCGGTTCTGTAACCTGCCCTTGGGGAACTATACGCTTGTGGGTAGACGCATCAATAATCCCTTTTTTTCTGTTGTTTGTTGACTGTCCGTTTTCGTTTGAGAAGTAAGTTTGAAAACTATTATAAGTAATGCTAGGTAATGTACATTGTAAAATGTACAATGGAAAATGTACACTAATTTTTGATTCCAGATGGACTAATTATAAACAATGACTTTAAGAACTATTAAAGTCATATTTCTTTCGGGACACCATTTAGGTGGGGGGGGGATTTGCCTCTTCTATTTGTTGCTCCTTCCCTTAGGTTTTGAAAGTTACATTGTTTTTTGATACTCAATGAAAGAAATGAAAAAAAAACTCCCACCCGCCTTCTAGATTTTGAAAAATTTTCATATAAATCTGGAGACATTCTTTACTTACATAGGAGCAAAGTGGACCCTACTCAATGCCCTTTTTGGTACTTATGCATTATAACTAAACCCGAGCTATACACTAAAGAAGTCAAGTTTGGTTAATTCCAATTAAATAAAATAAAATAGGATTAATATATAATATTTTAGAAAAAAATTTGGGCTACATATTTGCACATTAGGGGGTGGGGTGGGAGGTAAGCAGAGCATATGTTAAATGCGTAACCTAACCTAGGTACCTTCCCCCCCTAAGCCCCAAAAAACAACAGTTTAAATATTGTAAACTCAATGAGAAATCACGCTTTGCAATTAATTTAGATAGCTATTTTGTTCATTATAGTTGAAAGGTCCAATAAGTTAAAAGGCCTTTGGGTATAACATGACCCCCCAGCCCCACGGGAAAGGTATTTAAGTTATAAAATTTGCCCATTGTTTGCGCAGAATATTTGTTATTGGGATATAGACATACATTTTCGGTTAAGGGGGGGGGGCAATCTGCTGGGGGTTTTACACGGAGGAATTTTTCGTGAGGAGGGAAGTTTCCAGGGAGTGAACTTGTCAGGGGAAATTATACACTGTAGGAATTTGCCAGAATTCTTATACAAAATTCTTTTATATGTCTTGCTTTCTCTTTTCCGTCTCAATTTTACGCACAGAGTGGTTAAGAGCAATTGGCCGTGGTAAATTTTCATCGGGATTGAATTGTCTAACGAATATTTCTGCGTGGTTGGGGGTTTCTCCGTGGAGGTGGGGCCAAATATCCTGGCATTTTTTCAAAACGATCAGAAACTAAATAAAAAAAAAAAAAATTCAACTGAAAATAAGGACCAACCAACATCAAAACTTAAAACGAACAGAAATTATTACGTTATAAAGGGTGTTGCCCCCTCCTCAACACCTTGCTGTTTATTCTAAAGTTTAACTTTTGTCCCAATAATTTTATAATGACTCCTGAAACACAAGGGCTGTTTAATTAGAAAAATAAGACGATTTTTTAAAAGTACCTTAAAAACTTTAGCGTAAAGAGTGTGGTGTTGAGGAGGGGGCAACCACCTTTATATACATAATAATTTCTCCTATTCAAGCTCCCAAATAATTTCTCCAAAAGTTCCTATTCAACAGAACCACGGTTATATTCAAATTTTGTCCAAACTGTTCATTGCGATCCAAAATTTTAATTCTTGAACAGGAAAACTGAAAAAGTGGAAAGGGGTGCCACCAATCAGTGTACAGTTATTGAATTAAACAATTAAGCAAAGAATTTCAAGAACACAAGGGATTTAAAGGAATTCTACTCTGTATAATACCTTGACTGGGCCTGAAAAAGTTGTTTCAACAGGAATAGACGCAAACATAAAACGGACAGAAAAATGTACCTTATACGAGGAGGGCTTTCCCCTCTTCATCTGCTGGCTCTTTACTCTAAAGTTTTACGTGTCAAAATACTTTAAGAGAATTTACTTAAGCTCAAGGGACATTGAATAGGAAAAAGAACCATAAAAAACTAACAAACTTTTGCTTTACGAGCCAGGATTAAGGAATAGTAAGCCCCCCTCAATAATTCCTTTTTAAGTTTTAAGGTTTCTGCTTACATTCAGTTGATAAAACTTATTTTTCATTCTAATTACACTTCCTGAAATGGTCATCTGAACGTGAGGATTTTTCTAACACAGGAAAACTGTCAATATTTCAACGCTAGATGTCTACCTTTTAGGTAGCAAGACATATAATTTTTTTTTTGAAAGGTAATAAAAATAGATAAAAAGAGCTTGAAATAAAGGAATGAAAAAAGTTTATTATAAAATATAAGAATATTATTTTTTTTTGTAATGAAAAGATAAAGCATAAAGTAGTATATTCAAAATAAAAGTGTATGAAAATAAAAAAGAAGTAATTGGAAAAAAAAAGTACTCCAACAAAAAACTCCGAGAGTTCAGTTTTATTCAGTGATATCATGAGTTTGGGCCCTCCTTCCTCATAAATACTTTATATTTCCAATTTCCAGGGAAGGCTTGGTTCCTCTTGCCCTCCCCGGGGGCGTCAATGATTGATACCTTGTATAGAATTCGAATAGGGATGGGTTTTGATGGGAACGTAGCAAAGAATAGTCGACGGTCCATCATAACCAATAGTTAAAAATGCAATAAAAAAATCGTCGGATAAAAAATTACCATTTTTAGCTAATTCAGGAATGGTAGCAATATTTAAAGTTTGTTTTAATAGTTAAATGTTTTTTTGAATTAGAATCCGAGAATTTCTAAAAAGTGGTCTAATCGAATTAAGAAACTGAGCAGTGGAATAGCCATTCTGAAAAATCTCTAGCAGGGACATTAAAATCTCACTCAGGTTCCTTAACCTGACATCAGCAGCACTCACTTAATAAATAACTTATCATAAGGAGCACTGCAGTGACCTCTTTTGTTCTTCTTTTAATTAGAGAGGAACTCAATGCAGAGAACAAATTAGAGAGATTCCCATTTACTTTACCTTAGTAAGGTGAGTAATTAGTTTGAATTGAAAAATGTAATGTGAAGGTATCCTCTACTTGTCTAATATTTATTCGTGAGTCATACACCACCACGAAACGAGAAAAAGGATAATGACTTTGGTCAGTTTTTAATACTGCGTTATCCGTATTAAAGCACATGACTATGAGTCTATTTCAATGTGATAATATCTATTTAATGTTTTGTAGGCAATGGGAACAACAATGAAGACTGGTTCTTAAGACAGCCAAATTTCAATTCACTTTTAAAGCCGGATTTAAAGAAAATTTGATGCCAATTTTGAATGTTTCGTAGCCAACATGAAGGTTATTGGTGTGGGTAATCCTCACATTTGTTTTTGAAAATGTTATAGAATAGATGTAAAAGTGTTTTGAGTTTTGGGCCCTTGAATACTTTCTTTACATTGGACTTCCATTTTTTGAATTTTTCTATTTCGCTTATTATGATGATTTAATAACTAGATATTTGAAGGTCTTTTATGCTTATTCTTGAGATTAACGAACGTTTATTTACTTTACTTTTGAAGTGTACTTCGGGAGGGAGGGAATTGAAAGTATTGGAGAAAGGTTGTCAAACATATTAAAGTGATTAGTACTATGTACGAAAATAAAACAGTCGCTGTTGTGGTTGGCAGTATTTTGTTCTATCTCCATTTATATGGATCATTTTGATGAACTTTGCGTTAAGGAAAGGTAATAGAAGAACACGGAAACAACTGGGGAAGAAAACTAAAGTAACTTCCATAATTTTGGTATATTTACCCATTTTGGGTTTCATCTTTGTCAGTTAAAGCAAGTGTATGCTTGAGTAAGTGGATAAAACATCAAAATATAAACTATGTTAACTGAGGTAGGTGTTATGTTAAATAACGGAGGTATGAATACACATGAAAACTAAGTAAAGCATGAAGAAATTTTTATGACTGTCTGGATGATAGAGGTAGATTGCATAGCAGTAAAATATTGTATTGGTTTGTATTCTTCTTCTTCTTCTTCCTATTTTGATTAATATGGCGACTCATTCGCATAGCCTCACCAAATGAATCCAAGTCTAGGTGCTGCAGTGTGTTGTTACATAGGTTTGATACATGGGACCCGTATTATCAATTTTAAGGACAATTCCACTTCGCCACTATAGGGTGCCTTGGTCCAACAAAAATTGAGAGGGGAGAGTCCCCAATTAAAGTCCAGAAAGGACCAGGTCTAATATAAAATTATTAAAAATTGAACACAATAAAGATTTTAAAGTCTTTTTAGGGCTTCCTCTTAGATATCGTAACTTCGATCTCTTCGCCACTATTGATAACTGACATTGTACAATTAGTTTTGTTTGCTAGCAATATTTGTTCACGCCTCCTATCACAGACTTTTTCGTGATTAGCTTTTATGCATTTTCACTCCTTGCTCCTATATGACTTTCGCTTCTCTGTTGATTCGGTTTCTATCATTTATTTATATAGTGTTTGCTCCATTTCGTTTTTATATAACTGCCTTTATTATCACCTTTTCTTTTCTGTTTAAGTGTTCTCTTTCATTTTTTGCTTTTTATTTTATTGTCTTCTTTTTTTTTTCGGATCACACAAGCTATGCTTCAGTCAAAGCTAATTAACTGATTATGGGTTTTTAATAAATTGAAATAAAACAAAAACAAAAACGTGGTTGCAATTATTGATAAATAAAAAGTTAAAGAGAAAGGGACAGAACATTTTGAGAATGTGCTAAACTCTTGTAAAGCTACTTTCAGTTCTATAAAAATTAATAAAAAAAACTTTGTCACTCTTTCAAAGCGAAAAAATATTTGTCTTGTAAGGAAGAATTAGAGTTGACAATACATGGATGAAAAATAATAAAACCGCAGGTGCTGTTACTGCGGTAAATGAGTTTTCAAATAAGGTTCATGGAAAAGGGGAAGTTCCTAGAAATTTTTTAAAAATGAAGTTGACCAATTCTTTAAGGAAGGTAGTCAGAGTGAGAATTGTAATTTCTCGGGTACTAATTTTATTTCTTTAGGAATCAACTGACTTATCATAATGATGCATTTGGGACTTAGAGATGCGGTAGATGCAGTTTTAAGGGACGAAAAGTGTCGCGTTGGGGTGGGGAGAGGTTTTGTTGATAAAATTTTATTATTAGATTATTAATTTATAAGCTCTTGAGTCACAAGACCTACGATATATGATGTCCCAATTTCAAAACCCAGAAGTCTGAGTTTTGTAAATTTGTACATGTTTTATTTTGCCGTTAAGAGCTAAAGCTCTCTCTCAATAAGTGATTTTCTAAAGGGAAGGTCCTATCCTTGTATGGGGTACTAGATAAATATATTTGAAGTGGTTTGTTCAAAATGACTGATTTCTTGGTAATTGGTTCTATCTTAAGAAGACCAAGTCACTTCCAAGACCAAATTTACCATAGAACCCTATTGTATAAATTTCAATCTCCTATCTGTAAAATGAGAGATTTTGATATTTTTGCAAGAAGACAGATCACGGATGCGAGTCTAGAAAATTTGACAGGGGGGGAGGGGGGGCACTTTACGTTGAATGAAGTTTCCATGGATTGGTTTTACGTGAGGAGGAGGGGTATATTTCAAAGAGGGTGAGCCAGATTTACCGGTTTTATTTGATAAACGAACAGAAATTTTTCTATATATGAAGGGTTGTCACTCCCTCAATAACTTGCTCTTAACAGCTAAGTTTATGTGTGTCTCCCAGCTTTTTAAATGTCTATTGAAAAAAAGTGGCTGTTTCGGTCGAATAATATGCTTTTTTTTAAAAGGGCTATCAGACTGAGCGTTAAAAGCACTGCATTTTGGACGGGGTACCCCATCGCATACTAGATAAATCTTACGTACGAGCTAGGCAAATTTTTCTACAGTTGGTCGTGTATTTTGAGCTACGTACAACAAATTGCTAGTTTAAATTAACCTCTTACTATGTTTTTTCAACGAAAATTTAGGATCGCCATTAAATACTAAAAGTACCTAAACCTATTTTTTATGTCTAAATAACTGTACATGCTTAACCACGCCACACTATAATAAGGTTTTTATTGTTTTAACGTTACAGTTCTGACAAAGAGTCATATTTAGTGTAAAGAACTAAGTGTGTAGGAGGCGACAGTTCCTTTCATATAAGGAATAATTTCTGTTCGTTTTAAGATTTAATGTCAGTCCTTACTTTCAGTTAAAAACTTTTTTATTTATTTAATGTCGTAATAAACCTAGAGAAGAATAGGCAGCAGCCAAAATTCTGAAGTTTTGTTCGTTATAAGTTCTAATATAAGTTATAAGTTCTTATAAGTTCTTATAAGTTCTATATATCTAATTTAATTTTTACTCGTTTTAAAATTTACTTTTATATTTATATTATTACCCATATCTCTTAAGTTTGCTGTGATTGTTTCTTTAATTTCGGTTTGTTGTAGGTTTCATTTTAATCTTTAATAGTAATTTTTGGTCGTTCGTAGTTTGAATTATTGCTTGAATTATTTTTAATGGTCTTAATTTTAACTTTACTATGGCTTTTTACTTTTCTTTGAAAAACTTGTTTTTGGAAATTTTGTTTTAATTAATAAGGAAAAATATCAAAATGATTTTGGTAATTGTAAAAGCATTAGCTTTTCCTGTAGGAAGCAACCTACTATGTATGATGATATTGTTTATTTACTTCGAGATTATTTCCAGATCAAGTACTAAGAGAACAACAGTTTGGTTTTAGGTTGGGAGGGGACGTGTCGATCAAACTTTGACTTTTCGATAAATAATTAAGAGGCACATGAGTCAGCAGTCCCTTCATCACTTAGTTTTATAAATTATGAATAAGTATTTGAGAATAAGCAGAGAAAGCCCTGTATCGTGTTTGGGGTACCCGACAAATACATCGGAAGTGATTAGGCTGTGCATAGGAACAAAATTGATATGGTTAAGGTTGAAAATGAGGGTAGAAGCCTTTTTCGTATTATATCTGGAGTTATAAACGGCTGTGTTCGATCGCCTTTTTAATATTGGTTATCCCAATGGACTGAGTTCTAATAAATGCGGTAAAGACTATTTAAGTGCTCCTGGGCAACAAGTTATTATCATCGAGGATTTTTCGAATGTTTTCAGAGTTTAGAATTGCGAAAATTGTGTGGAAAATTAGTGTCAAAAAGAATGAGCTGCTTAGACGTGGATATTCAATTAATCAGGATTTGATAACTTACAATATCTATAACTATGCCAAAGAAAAATTTCAATCTCACAATTTTGATTGGACTATTTTTTGGGGACCGGGGCATAGGATGGGACCTAGCTGCCTTCTAATCTTTTTGGTCACCTAAAAAGGGCACTAGAACTTTTAACTTTCGTTCGAATGAGCCCTCTCCCGATGTTTAGGACCATTGGTATGACATGATCTCCCCTTGTAAAAAAACAAAGGAACAATAAATAAACATGTATACGTGATCTTTTTTCTGACCAAAAATAAAAAATTCTACATTTCTGGTGATATGGGTTTGAAATCTTTATGCTAAGGTTCTCTGATATTCCGTCTCTGATGTTCTGATCTACTTAAAGATTCTTTTACTTTGACAGTATGTTCCCCTCTTTCTTACATATGAACGAATTTGTTAGGCTCGTTACCTCTTATGGGTGACATTAAGTTAGTGAGTCGTATATATTCTGATTCAGCCTATTATTCCAAATATTTTGATATGTTTCTTGCTATTAAAATTCTAGTCTGTAGAGTCTTAGTTACTATTTAGCTGAGTCGCTCCATACTTAAACTTTGTTACTGCACATTATTTGAAAAGGTTTATGAGGCTGTTTGTCACGCTTTTGTATATTTTCTGCTTGTTTTAAAATTTACTTTAGTATTCTTTTTAATTTCTATGCGTGACAAGTTTCATTTATTCAGTCATGGGGATATCTAATTTTCTTCAGTTTGACTTACTTTTTCTTATTATTAAAGTTCCATTTATTCATTCAAGGTAGGCTAGTTACTTTGGGCTTTAAGTTCAATTCGCTAAACGAGTAAATGTGCGTATTTTTAGATTTTCATTTCGCTCTCATTGTTAATTTCAAAATATCTTAATTTTTCAAATTTATTTTAAATAGCTAAATATATGAAAATTGCTTTTTTAATTTGCTAAAATCCCTTTTTTTATTTTCTGATCGGGATAATAAAATATATCAAATTAAAGTATTCCGAACTACTAAAAGCACAGGTTATTAAAACATCAATATCCTTTGTTTAGCTTAGAATCTATTTGCTTCTCTCCGGTGAGGCAGTTTGAAAGTAGTAGAGACAATCGCAAATTTTTGAAAAAATACTTATAATGTACAGACAAAATAGAAAAATTAAAAAATAACAATTTCTAGAAAACTTCCAACATATAAGGATACAAAATGTTATGTTTCATATTCTTCATTTTTTTTTAAAGAGATTTGTTTACTTAGAAATAAGAAGCTTTAGCAGGGCATACTGAGCCACTTGTCTTCATCTACTGTTGAGTTTAATGTTGTAGGATTGAAACATACGATGTTCGATTTTGATTGTTTACATCTAAGTTTACCAATTATGCTTCGACTAATGATTTGACCACAGAAATAGATTTTGTTTTCGCCAATTACCCCACTGAGTGTCAAGACAGTAATTTCGTAGTATAATATAATGTGTTCTCAGTATATATGTGTATCGCTGCACCATTAATGAGTGTAAAAAAACTAATCACTTTTGTTATAATGTTGATTTTTTAGAAAAAAAAAGAGGTAAATTTGGAGGTGATGTTGGGTCGGGCCCAACCGATATGAATTTTTGGGGTCCAATAGAAATTCCGATCCATCGTTTGCTTACCGATATAATTTGCCGATAAATTTCCCTCCGAAAACAAAAACGTTACCTAAAATTTAATTCTCTGCCCATATTCATACTCACATGTTTCTCTTTGGTTTTTTACACACCAAAGAACAGCTTAAATAATTCACTGTGGATATTCAAAAATTAGGCCATTTACAAGAATTGTTTGACTTTCTTACCCTTTTCTGATCAGCAGCTTCTGAGGACACAATCGAAATGGCGGATATTTACGGCAGCATCTATACAAGACTCAGCGGGGCCCAATATTACGTCTCGCTCTGACCACGATCAACAATTTTAGTGGAACCGATTCCAATCGAATATTGTCTATTTTTGTATTTTTGTCAGATAACTTCGACAGTTTAATTGGCTTTACCAAGGCAATTTGTTATGTGTAGACAGTCTCACATTTTCATGAAAGAAGTACAACTTGGAAATAATAAGAACAGTGTATATTGAAATAATTTGAACATGGCGGCTTGATGTTCTATAAAAGAAAAGATTAGAGTCCGTGACACCAAATGTAGCACCAATCCCTTATGGCAAAAAAGGATAAAAGGTAGTTAACATAGATCGAGACAATATATATGTATCATTCTTTGGATAACAGCTGAGGGATTTGGGTTGTCCTACATATAAACTCTCTATATATAATTAAAATAACAAAGAAATAAGGTATTAAATGCTTAATTTTGGATTTATATGATTTACTTAAGAGAGTCTACCAATGGCAGTTTGAAAAGTTCTTCAACTTGTAACACTATAAATAAACCATTATCCTGGGATTTTTTTTTTCAGACGGTCTTAGTTTTTTATTAGAGATGCAAGTATTTTTAAAATTTTTGAACATTAATCTCATGGAAAAACTTAAATTTCTTCGAATAATTTAATATAACTATTTCTAAGAATAGAAAAAAAGAATTTTATTCGGCTTGAATTATGCTGGACATTTAAGTATGGTGATTATATTGTTAATGACATTTTTGTGTGTCAATTTTTTAAATTTAAATTACAATGCATTTTCCAAATGACCCCCCCCCCTCAAAAAAAAAAAATAATTACCATTCTTTATTTAATTAAATCTATGATTGACTGCAGAGTGACAGTATGGACAGTAAAAAATTCCAAGGAATTCTGAAAAGATATTTTGGCTTTCATAAATTAATGAATTTAGCTATTTAATTCTAATGCCCATCAAATCACACTAATTCTAGCGGGTGGAAATCACAAAAGGCGCCTATTAAAAAAAAAATGAAAAAAGAAAAAGGTATAATGGAAAAAAGAAAAAAGTATATTTATCCCTGAATGAATTGAGCTATTTAATTCTAATGCCCCTCAAATCACACTAATTCGAGTGGATGGAAATCACAAAAGCCGCCCATTAAAAAAAAAAGAAAAAGAAAAAAGTATAATGGCCCGTGCGAGTTTGCCTTTTTTTTTTTTTTTTTTTTTTTTTTTTTTTTTTTTCAGGAGCATAATTTCATTTAGACATAAATTACAAAAAACAAACGCCAAGGAACCTTTCGGTTCGTTAGGCCAACTCCAACTTCCAACACATAATTCTATATAAATAAACAAAAACAAAACATTATCCCCCGCCGACGGGCAAACAAAACAACGCAACTAAAAATTCCATTATGGCACTACTAAAAAAAAAAAAAAAAAAAAAAAAAATCAAACAAACTGATAAATATTATTACAAAAATCCCACAATTTTCCCTGGAAAATACTTCGGTCATGCTCGCGCAAAACCCCAATTGGTAAATGACTCCAGGAGCTCGGCAAAACATGCCGAGCAGTGAACTGTGACCGGGTTGTTTCACACTGCGGCCGGCGAAAAGCATCTGCATTTCTTGTATTATAATTGTGAAGATCCACACCAGTTATAAACATGCCATTAAAACACTCTGAGGTAAAGTTATTAATAAAATCAAACATTAACATAGATCGATAGAAAAGGAATATACCTGCTAGAGGGAGAATATTCAGTTTCAAATACACATTTCTCACTGAATCTCTCGGTCCATAATTTGCTAAAATCCTAATGGCAGAATTCTGCAAAGCTTTAAGTCGTTTCAGATGGGATTGAAATGTTGAAGACCCTACCGAACAGCAATATAAAAGGTAACAATGGACAAGTGAAAAATACAAAAGTGTAAGGACAATTTTCGGACAAATATGCTTCAATTTCCTAATAATTCCAACGTTACGGGCAATTTTAGATGTTATACAATTTATATGATCTGAAAAACTAAGCGTCTCATCTACAATAAAGCCTAAATACCTAGTCGAGTGTACTCTATTAATAAACGAATTCCCACACCTCAACTTATCTATCCAAGGATAATAATTTTTAGAACGAGCAAGCAGCACAAAATTACACTTCTTAAAATTTATTTTCAGCTTATTCAACCTAGTCCACTTTTCAATCAAACTTATATCATGTTCAACTGCTCGGATCAACTCTTTTTCATTTCTTGCGCACACCGCTAAATTAGTGTCATCAGCAAATAAAACTAACGCTTTTACAGGGATCACATTTGGGTCTCCACTGTTTATTAAATCAACAATATTAGATAAAACTCCAAATAGATCATTGATATATACAGCAAATAATAGTGAACCAAGGGGAGATCCCTGTGAGACTCCAGACTCGAAATCATATTCACATGTAGCTTGTTTTCCATCATCCAAATATAATTTTTATCACATAGGTAAGGCTCCAACACATTCAGAGCTCGTCCTCTTATACTGGCATTATCTAACTTACGCGATAGATTTTCATGTTTTACAGAATCGAACGCTTTTAAAATATCTAAAAATACAGCTATGACTTTAGGATATTTATCAAGGCCATCGTTGACCAACGTTGTAAGAAACTGAACTGCATGCTCTGTAGAATGTTTTTTTCTGAACCCAAATTGGTTCTTAAAGAAAAATCCTTTCTTCCCTAGAAATGTCTCAATCCTTAGGCATAATATCTTCTCCATTATTCTAGCTATTATCAGAAGCAGTGATATTGGTCTATAGTTACTAGGATCTTCTCGCTCACATGACTTAAAAATCGGCACGATTTTTGCAATTTTAAACGGCTGAGGGAAGATTCCATCCTTAAAACACCCATTAATATGTTCGACAAGTTGATCCTTAATAACAGGAAAAATTTCTTTCAGGACGCGGAGGGATAGAAAATCTTATCCGGTGGAATTGTTATTTATTCCAGAAATCACTATTAATACTTCACTTTCATTTCTATTTTGGAGCCACATACTTATTTTACTAGCGGGCCCACTATATTAGTGAAACGACCGTACGTTTTTATGTATACTTACTGACAGTCTAATTTCATTACTAGTTTTAGAAAACTGATCGTTAAAAAAATGATTAGAAACTTTCTAATTCGCGCATTCACTTAAACAACTCCAATCGCATTCCTCAAGTCGCTCTTTCATTCCATTAATACTTAATTTATCAAAATAAGAGTATTGTCTATTTCTATTCTCAGAATCATTATGCATGTCTTTTTCGATATCTATACGTACCATAATTGCCCAGTGATCGGAAACATCATTTGGGATTACAATTGGGCTATCATAACACTCGAAAAAATGTTATCTATCGAAGTTTCAGACGTCACAAAACAATGGGCCAAATATGGTAGTTGCATCACCTGCGACTCCATATAATCCATAAATTGTTGTAACGAACTTGAAGGAATTCTATATACAATTACTACATAAAATGTATCCTTATTCATGTCAACCTGCAAAATCATACTCTCAAATACCATTTCAACAGATACTGATAAATCTCTTACCTAAGAAGTAAGGCTTGACTTTACATACGCTGCAAGCCCACCATGTTGATTTATTATTCTATTCCTCCTATAAAACGAGTAACCATTAATATCAAGTAGCAAGTCATTTCGATCATTAAGCCAAGTCTCAGTCAACCCAACAATATTTATATCACTCACACTATCACACAACTCAGAAATGTACCTAAAACTACTATTTAACCCTCGACAATTCAAATACATCAGCATAGGTTTCCCAGGATTATTGGGTAAAAATATATCAAAGGGGAAAGCATACCTCGCTGGTGGTCCCAGTCTCATACTCCACATATCATCACCATCCTGGAGCACCCTATCAACCTTTTCATAAAAGTTTACCCTATTATTTTCTAGTAGTGCCAACTTTTCATTAATCCCTGACACGTCTCTCATTCAGGTAAATAATATATTTGGTGAAGAAATTTCGTTTTATGAAAGAAATGTAAAGGAGAATTCATAGAAGTGGGCTTGAGCTAAGTTTGTTATATTAATGAAGATTATAAAATGTAATAACGTGCTTGCGTATTCATTAGTAGTCAATCAGTAAGAACAGATTAGTGTAACTTAGCCTACTGTTCAAATTTTCAAATGTTTTTATTTTGAAAATATTGAAAGGTTTCCAAAAATCTTTTTTTCAGCCAAAAAAATACTCAAACTCGTTTTCTTTGACTCCTTGAATTCATGGCAGCTCTGTAATGTCGAAAAGCTTTGTACAATGGAAGCATGGGATATGTAAAGGTTATTGGTGGTAACCTCAAGTGATTCAGATAGATTTAAGTCTGTTCTCTTATCGCATAACTTTTTATCCTCAAAATATAAATTGTTTGGTTTGCTATCAAAAAAATTTTCAACCTTATTTTCACAATAAAATCGAGAATTTCCGGAAAAATTGATCCGTCTTCTTATTGGATTGATTGATTGTTTTATTTCAGGAGTCCTTTTTTGTGGGAAACAAAATCAACCTTTAGCTTTTTATGGATAAAAGCAATTCTGTTTCAATATTTTGTCTATTGAAAATAACGGACTAAACTTGGTTTTTCAGCCAAGCAACCCCAAGCAAGAAAGATAGAACTTTAATGAAGATTGTAAGAGACAATTTCTACTGAAAAATAACACTGAAGTTTTAAGAGGGAAACAAAAGGAGGGAGATAAGGCTAAAAAAAATATTATTAAGATTAAATCAATATGGTGTTTCCACTTGTAGTTGGTATTTTAAGTATATTCTGAGCATTAGGAAAAGAGCAAATTGAATCCATCTAAAGGTCTTTGGGGTAATGAACTAGATAGGGTCCAGCGGTAGGGTATAGTAATAACGTAGTCAGCTGCTGATTGCAACTTCTTGATGAAATTATTTCTTGTTACAAGTTTGTTTTAGAGAGTAATATCAAAAAGCAGTTGAAAAAAAATTAAGAGCACTCGGGAGAACTTACAGCGTTTATAACTTACAACCACAAGATTTCGTCATTCTCAGATAAACAAGAGCCTGTACTAAATTTGGGATAAAGGTTACTCTTTGTAAAACGCCACCACTTTTTTTCTCCAAAAGCCTGATCTGATAGACAGATTTTGAATTTATCTAAGGGTGGGATTGTAGGTCATGGGACTATTTTTATAACAAATAATATTTATTTGTTTATATTCTAATAACACCTTAGATTCAGTTGCTACTGCTACTACTAACAACTTACCGCAAAACCAAGCCACCTGACGCCAACACATCTATGCACGCTCCTCCATCCCAGTTAATTCATAGCTTCCTTCTTTACACCTTTCCAAGAAATTTCAATTTCCCTTAAGTCTTTCTTTTCGACATCCTTCTATTCCAACTGAGGACGTCCTGCTTTCCGTTTGGCCCTAGATGGTTGGATGAGGAGGACAAATGTCATCCTCCATCCATAGAACGCACCCTAGCCGTTTCAACTTATCTGTCGTTGTAGGCTTAGAAAGTCAGATTGAACCACACAATTCATAAAGCATACTATTTGAAAAACGATCAGTCAGTCGTGTACCCAAAATAATCCGTAGACAATTTCTCTTGAAAATGTCTGTGAAAATTTGGACTTTCAGCGTTGGTCACATGGTTTATAGAGAATGTTAAAATATTTGAGAAATTTGACCCTAAATGGTTTTTGCGTCACGGAGAAAAATGGTGCTACTGAGGAATCAACTCCAGACGAAACATCCTTATTACCGTAGTAACGAGTCCAAGAGAATACTGGACAGATGAGGGGGGGGGGGCAGAAACCCGCATCCTGGGGGGAGAGGGGTGTCTGGGGAAATTTTTTAAGATATATCCTAGCAGGAAATTTTTTTTAACACATATAGAGACAAATCTCCAAATAAAAACACAAACTAATTTGACCTGTAAAATTAAACGAAACTCAGCATAATATGGGACGGAAAGGATTCCCGGTAAAGTGATCTTTCCGTTTAATGACAATGTTATTGGAAGTGCAAGAGTTAATGTCTTCACATTGTTTACAAATATTTAAATCTGGTCAATGGAGTACGTCATTTCCCATTTCTAGATTAATTCGAAACACATAAATTTTTTGTTTTTTTCAAACCAGCTATGTAAATAGTGACGAAGACCACACTGCCCATTAATATTCATTTAAGGTTGCATTCTACTGTCTTATTAAAACATTTCCCTACCGTTCTACATGTTATTTAAAACAAACTATGGCTATGTAAGTAAGTAAGTAATACATTATTTAACTCTTACAGTGCATATTTTTGGTTTTTATCTCCGTTTCCAATGCAGTCAGCCACTAAGTGTCATTGGGGGGGGGGGGACTCGGGGCCAGCCCTCCTGGTCTGGTGCGCTCTCTTCCTGTTTACTTTCCCCCGATTTCTCCAGGTACCTGTTTACAGCTTGATCGACTCTGGCTGAGTTTACAGAGGTACACCACTGATCCCGTCCCACAACCAAATAACCAGTGACACCAGGAACCGAACCCCTGCGCCTCGGACAGAAGATTCCAACTCTGGCTGTGGCTCCTGCGGGTATCTGTGCCCCCCCCACCAAGACAATGCCCCCTTGGTTATTTTCTAAACCTCTATCTTAACAGTTTTAGCAGATTTTACATAAAAAAAACTTTCCTTGATGTACCTTACATGTATCTGGAGGAGTAGAAATACCGTTGTTCTTTGGGTTTGGCAGTGGGTTATTTCCTTTGTCCACTTTGGGTATGGTCTTTACAACTGCGTTGAACAAAAGGCAATCTATGAGGTTTGAGTTGAGGTGCTTAGAGAAATGATGGACATAGGGGGGAGGGGCTTGTTGCCCTCTAATCAATTTTGATTCTTAAAATGGGCATTAGAACTTTGGATATCTAATTGAATGAGCTCCTTTCGAGGTTTCTACGATAACTCCTTCCACCCGAAATGCCTTGGTAAGAAAAACCAGTCTTTGGGTAAGAAAAGGCTCTTCTTCATTTTCAATTCAAAGCATTTTCAATTATAAGAATTCTTTTTTTAAACCCCTTTTCCCTCAAAAAGTTTTTTTTCAATATATAAGAAGCAAAATATTTTGGGGGGGGGGATAGTGGCCTCCCCTATTTATGTTATCGATGCCTGAATATGGCCTTTTTAGAAACATAAACTCACACATTTTGCAGTTTCCACAGCATTTTCTTTTATTAGCCTATTTACTCACTAATAGCCAGTGGCGTGGTTAGGGGGGGGGGGTAAACGGGGACAGTATTTTTGGGCAAAGTCAGCGGCCTGATTAATTCACGTGAATTTGGGGGATAATGCAAAGTGTAATTTTAAGTATCTCGGTGGCGGGGGGGGGGGGTCAAAAGTTCGTTGTTTTTAGTTTTTTTCTGCAATGGAAGCAAAAAAAATACATTGGAAGGTACCCCAAGAAACGGTATTTTTAAAAACATAAATGGAGAATAGGCGGGAGATTCCCTCTGTTCTGTATCTTGCATATTTTTATTCAGGTGAGGATAGTATTTCCTTTGAAATACCTAGTTAATAAATCGATCTTGAAGTATCTTTGTTTTTCTTTTCGGGCACAACTTATTCAACTAAAACTCAGGAAGAAATTGAAATTGCGTAAAGGTATAAAAAAGGTAAATATTGTTGTACAAACATTGATAAACATTGTTAGAAGCTATTTTTCAAATATGAGATTACAAGATAGGTAATGCATTGTTACTTAGGTTACAAAATGTTTGTGCCCTCTTGCCTACATACAGCATACTAATAAAGTTGTTGCTGCATTAAATTCAGAAAATTAGTTTCTGTACTTTTTTCTTTTAATACTTTTTGTAACTCCTTAAGAGTTTAGCTCCCCCCTGCGCCTACGATTATGAAGTGATACGTTTTTGTACGTCCTATTCTGATCGATAACATAATAGTGTCGCAAAAAAAAACTACCGTTTACTAAGTCTTATAGGTTTTTCTTGATCGCGGGATTTCCATTACCCCCCCTAGTTATGAAACGAGCTATGGTCTATTATCCTTAACCTATCTTATATACTAGCCATAGCTCCCAAAACGTAGGAGTATTCGTGTCGGCACATTCCGTCGTTTGGCATCAATGGAACGTAGAAGCGGAGCCTGTCCTCCCCAGATTAAGACGAATAATTTTGGGTTTATTTAGGACAAGATTTAGGAGGTGGAGCTTTGGCAATTAGCCCGATTATGCGCCGCCCTAAAACTCGAAACTTTTTTAATTGTTGGGCATCACTTAATCAAATTATCAAGAATTTTTTTTTTACAATCCCCCCCCTAGACGGACCGTTATTTTCATAAGTTAAAGTCAAATCTGGACCGTCAAAAGCGGTGTATTGAGGAGAGGTGCGCCCCCCTCACTAAAGTAATAATGTTGTTTGTTTAAGTTTTTATGTTGTTTTTATTTTTATTTTAAATTAATTTCGGTTTGTCTTTAACGCTTGTTATTATTATTTGAAAAAAAACTACGTTTTCTAAAGAGTTAAAGAGGCTGATTTACAAGGTCGAACCTTAAAACATACAGGGATTAGGAGGCACAGTTGGGGGGCTGCCGCCCCCTAAACCCCCCACTTTTGCAGCCTCTTTTCTTAAGGTTTTTTTATTTTGGGGGGGCTGCCGCCCCCCTCACCCCCTGCTTTTGCTCTTGCGAAGAACTGGTTTGCAACACAAACGAAGTCGGCTGTAGTTTTTCACCATAAAAACAACTATTGCATCTTTTCTCGATGAGGGCTACTGCCCCCCGGTTTTGCCCTTGCAAAGAACTGTTTTACAACAAAAGCAAAGTCTGCTTGAACTTTTTACCATAAGAACACCCTATTGCATTTATTTGATTTAAAACCCTACTGAGAATTATTATTTTCCGTTTCCTTAGATTTTTCCCTAACCAATAACAAGCTATACTGAACTTTAACAATTTTGAACAGAAAAACAGGGAGCAGAAGAAGGGCTCAGAATAAACTAGCAGTTCAGGTTCATTTATTTTACCATCATACATGATCACACTGAGTACATAACACTACCTGGCACAGAGACAAAATTGTAGTTATAACTGTAACAGACTGAGTAGTCATTGCCAAATCCTCAGAAGATATTAAAAAAATGCCATTGAAACAGTTTCATTCTTATTGGTACGACCAATTGATTGCATGGTACAGGACTTAAAAAACCTTAACAAAGGAGGCTGCGAAAGCGGGGGGTGTGGGGGCGGCAGTCCCCCAACTGTGCCTCCTAATCCCTCTACGTTTTAAGGTTCGACCTTGTAACTCAGCCTCTTTAACTCTTTAGAAAACGTAGTTTTTTTCAAATAATTTCCGCACGTTTTTGTACAGTTTATTACTTATTATTGCTCTCTGCAATCTTTTCGAGGCAAGCAAATACAAAGTAAGATTTTTGTTTTTCGACAAAAAAAACTTCTGTGAAGGAGCTGGAATTTTTGGAAGCTTGCAGTCGGTCTTGTCAGGTTGAGAGGACTATTTTGATCTAATATAATGTTGAAATACTTTGCTTTTAGGGAATTTCAACAATTAAAGTTTTAAGCTTCCAGGCCCCATGTTATCAAAGCAGTGGAGACTTACGTGTAATCTGAAGGCCGACTGTGATACTCTTCTGGAGACGCCTGTTGAGCCGAAGGATTTAATAGATTGGATTTAAAAAATAAACTGATTATCTTTTTTAAAAATTATATTCAATATAAACTCTAAGCCTCGCTCTTCATGCTAAAGTTTTTATTGTTTAAAATAAAGGTTGGCAGACAGTCAAACTTTAGTGTAAAGAGCGAGGCGTGGGGGAGGGCACAGCCCCTGTCATACGGAAGCGGGGGTTTGGGGGGCGGTAGGCCCCCAACTGCACCTCCTAATCCCTGTACGTTTTAAGGTTCGAACTTGTGACTCAGACTCTTTAACTCTTTAGAAAACTTAGTTTTTTTCAAATAATTTAAAAAAGAAACTGAGAAACTATTTTTTTTTAAAAAATAAAAAATTTTTTAAATTTTATAATTTAAAAAATTCAGTATATAAAAAAATTTCTCTGACATGCAATCGAACCCGGATCTTCGTCTGACAGTCAGGAACAGCGACCATTGTACCACAGAGACACTTACGGAAATATTATTTTAGTCTCCAGTATCTATTTTTGACGCAAGTAAATCCCCACAAAACTTGATATTTGTTTTTTGGAAAATGGGGAAGGAAGGATCGGATTGATCTGATATTTGGAGAGGGATTTTTCAGGCGTCAGGAAAGCAGGTTTTCGCAATTCCATTCTGATCGGACAAAGTTCAAGGGGTGCTCATGTGGAGAAGTCTTACCCAGATCCGTATGTAGACGCGAGGTTCTTGGTACATATCCAATCGGGGGAAAATTTTTTCGGTCTGAAAATGTCCAAAGACCATAACAGGTCGAATTTCAGTTTGACTGAGTCCTCATTCAATTAGATCCGTTGCCAACTGTGGCCTGTAGGCGTGGCTGATAAAAAAAAAAGGGAAATGAGCATTGTGTGGCTATATTTGTTTTTTTGGAAAACAGGGAAAGAGTGATCGGATTGAGGTGAAATTTTGAGGATAAGCTCCCGGGCCCTAGGAAAGCTTCACCTCTAGATTTCAGCCCAATCAGACAACGTTAAAGGGGTGCTGTGGTCGGAGGGTTGAAACTTCCGGCCCACTTTTACCCATGAAGATAAAGTCAGAGGGGGGTAAAATTTTGCATGTTTCTTAGTTGGAGCTTGGGCTACAATATACCATTGGCGCTGTCTCTCTGCGACCGCTAGGACCTGAAATCGCTTAACATTGTGGTGGGTCGCCTCTTTAAAGAGGCACAAGTGTGCCTCCTTGATGAAATCAGAATAATATTTTATTTTCTTATTTTATTGTTCATTTGTTGTGAGAGTTTCAAAATTCATTCAAAATTGATATTGATAAGCGTGGAGAATCCTGTCAAAGCCAAGATCATCTCACAAGTGTATGACATCTACCTTCACTCGGATGTTTCACGGACTCTAACTCCGAACACGTCCTTGTCCCAAGTTATTCCATATCCATATTTTTGATTATACGTAGTGCTAAAAACACTGGACAAGTTAAATAATTAGCACTAATGGTATAAGGAAAACCCCCAAATCCATTAGGATCCGGTCTGCGTTGCATGCCCGTTACTAATTTCTCGCAGACAATTCATTAAGTAATCAATTCATAGTATATCCTGACTATAAAAAGCTATTTATTTGAAAATATATTGAACTGCGTAGATTAGTATTGAAAACAATCAAAAAAATATGTGCTTTGTGGTTGTGAAAAGGTAATCTCAGAAACTTCTTAGAACTGACTGAGGCAACATAAGTTGAAACTTCCAAGTAATGTGAAGGGGATGCTGAAGAAAGATCGGAGGTCAACCAGCCCCCTTCTTGTCCTGTTTAGGTGATCCTTCTCCTGTACAAATAGCAAATTTTTAGTTTTCATTTTATTTAAACTAGTCAAAAGATCTAATTTCTATGCCTTCTTGAAATCTAGAAGGCATAGCAAATAGATCCTCTACCATGTAAACTAAATCATTAGACACTTCGTATATCAAGGTTACTTAAAGGGTATATATGCAATATTTTGGGAATGGTTAAAGGAATTTACTTTGTACTTTCAGGACCACTGCTGCTACTACTGTTGTAGTTGTGATTGCGAATACTTACGATTGTGACTATGACTGCTTGAAACTACTTGTAGTTTGACTTCTTGGAACTTCAACCACCTCTATTTTATTCCAGTACTGTTTCCACTATGTGTTTCAAGGTTATCAAATTATTTTACCTGCAATATCTGGGGAGCGGCAAATGTTAATATCTTAATGTTTTCAGGACTACTAACTGCGTCTACTTGTGACAACGACGATCTTCAGCTGCAACTATAACAACTTGGGACTAATTCGAAGTGCAACTGCTTATGACTGTGGCTGAGTTAATTTGTATCTGCTAGTCTGACTACTTGCACCTTCGACTATTTGTAACTAACTACTTTTGACAGTAAATACTAGCGAACAAGATTACTTTTGACTATGACTTAAACCATTTAATGGTTGTTACTTTACTAAGACTGAGACTATTTGTAACTTTCATAAGTAGTGGCCGTGATTACTTCTTACTATTACTACTCGTGATTGTGTGCACTTTAGTCCAAAACTACATTAATCTAACATTATTTATGAGTCTGTAAACAAAGGAATACAACTATGGTGACTTTCAGCTGTGAATGTAATTAGACTGTTTCTCTGTCTGCGATTGGGACTCTGACCTTTGAATTAGTTGCGACTTTTGCTATTAAAACTAAAATTATTGATCTAAAAAAAAAAAAAAAATAACAATATCCTTTGTATCAAAATGATACAGTGCATCCAGGTTGCCAAAAAAATCTTATCCGCAATATCTCAAGAATACCAAAGGTTATTAATTTCTATATATCATTGAATATTAAGTGGATGTTGAACTAAATCAGAAGATTCTAATGTTAACCTCAATCAGAAGATCTGTGTGTGTATCTTTTGTCAGAAAGGTGTTTCTTCAATTTTTAATAGAAAAAATTGATTCAATATTCAAGTCGAACTTAAAATAAAGCAAAAATCGTTAGTAACAGTATTTTGGCGACTACCCCTTCACCTAACCATAAATATCTAATTATGTCATTTGGCACCTTACTAAAGATGAGTTATATTTAATATGTTCTTTTATATGTAAAATATTGAAAAATTCCTTTGTTAATGTTATTATATATCAAATATTTGTTTTAAATGTGCCTAGTCTTAATGATAGTTATAGTCGTTTAGTTTACATTTTCCGTCAGTATTACAAGAACAAAAGTGCAATGCTATAGAAACATAGTTTTAAAACAATACACCTCAAACATTTTTCTTTAATAAATTGTAATTAAGGAGCAACTAGGCTGAATTTTAACCAAACATATAAAAAATAAAGTGTTAATATCAATAGATACATCAGAAGAGCCAGCTTATTAGATTGGATCCAAAGATATAAGATTCATCAAGTTTAATGTTGCCCATCAGAAGCTATGAGCCTGAGAAAATTTTGCCTGATTTTTGAAATAGGGCAAAAACAACCCTTTAAAATTGAAGGAACCTTAATCAAAACAATACAATTGAATTAAGCGTATCATAGAATTCTACTGTAGAAGTGTCCAGGTCCTATGTTAAAAATGTGGAATTTTGATATTTTTTGTCAGAAGAAAGATCAAGGATGTGTTTCTGGAGGGAATTTTACAGGGGGGGGGGGGGGAGTCACTTTATGTTGGTTTAAATTTCCATGAAGTTGTTTTACGTGAGGGGGTGGGGTATATTTTACAGATGTTGAGCCAGATTTACCGGCATTATTTGAAAAACGAACAGAAATTATTCGATATATAAAGGGTTGTCCCCTCCTCAATACCTTTCTCTTTACACTGAAGTTTGACCGTTTGTCTCAATTTTCTAAGTGTCTACTGAAACACGGGGGCCTCTTAATTAGAATAGGAAGCTTTTTTTAAACGTGCTAACAGCTTTAGCGTAAAGAGCAAGGTATTGAGGAAGGGGCAACCCTTAATATATGGAATAAATCTGCCGAAATTAATATGCAAATTTTTTTTTCAATTTTCATGTACGGTAAGCTAAATTAGAACCTGCGTTAGCTGAAAAACGTTCTTGAATAAATTTTTTAAACTGAAAGTAAGGAGCGACATTAAAACTTAAAAGGAACATAAATTATTTCGTATATGAAAGGGGCTGTCCCATCCTCAACGCCTCACTCTACGCTAAAGTTTTTATTGTTTTAAAATTAGAGTTGTGACAAAGAGTCAAACTTTAGTGTTAAGAGCGATGCGTTTAGGAGAGGGAAAGCCCCTTTCGTGTACGGAATAATATCTGGTCGTTTTAAGTTTTAATGTCATTTCTTACTCTCAGTTTAAAAAACTTTTTTTTTATTTAATGACTTAATAAACTTTTTAATCGTTATAAATTTGATTTTTTTTTATTTATATTATTACCCATATCTCTTATGTTTGCTGTGATTGTTTATTTAATTTTGGTTTGTTGTATGTTTTATTTTGTTCTTGAATTGTAATTTTTGGTTGTTTTGAGTTTAAATTATTGCTTGAATTGTTTTTAATGTTGTTAAGTTAACTATTGCTTTTTAATTTTATTTTAAAAATTTGTTTTTGTAAATTTTGTTTAAATTAATAAGAAAAGCAATCAAAATGATTTTGGTAATTGTAGAAGCATTTGATTTTTCTGTAGGAAGCAACCTACTATGTTTGATGCACAGTTTATAGAATTAGCAGTATAATCATACCCTATCTCACCCATTATAAAAACCCGGACCAAGGTGCGAGTGCTCCAGAGAACGTTTTTGCAGATAGAAACATTAGCGGCATTAGATCTTTTCACGGGTAGACAAGTCAGATTTCTCTTGGACACGAAACAAGTGGAAACCCGCTATTACGAATAATACACTTTGTTACCATTTCTCATTGATTGACGGAAACAGACTAACCCGCTAATGCAGAAAGAAGTGGGAGGAGCTTTTTGTTCGTACCGAGAATGAAGACCAGAAATGACCTGCGATAAACTTACTGGATAATTCTATCAACTGTGGTTTGATGATATTTTTATTTACTTCGAGATTATTTTCAGATAAAGTACTAAGAGAAGAATAATTTGGTTATTGGTTGGGAGTGGATGTGTAGATCAAACTTTGACTTCTCGAAAAATAATTCAGATTCTCATGAGTCATCAGTACCCACATCATTTAGTTTTATAAATTATGAATAAGTATTTGTTTTAGCTAAAAGTTTTAGCGAAAGTCCTGTATCGTGTCTAGGGTACCTGAAAAATACATCGAAGTGGTTAGGCTATGAAGTGATAAGGCTATGCACGAGATCAAAATTGCCGTGGTTAAGGTTGGAAATGAGAGTAGTAGCTTGTTTTGTATTAAATCAGGAGTTATAAGCGGTTGTGTTCTATTGCCTTTTCTATATTGGTCATCTTAATGGGCTGAGTTCGATGTTATTATAATCACTGATTTTTCGAAAGTTTTCAGAGTTTAGAATAACAAAAATTGGGTTGAAAATTATTGTCAAGAAGACTACGTCTTTTCAATTGGGAGCTTCACCTATCTAGGATTTTATAACTCAAAAGATCTATCCCTAGAGGCTGGGGGGGGTCATGTGTTATTCAAAGGCATAGTTTTGGGACTTTAACTATGCTGAAGAAAATGACAAGTTCAAAATTTTGATAGGAAGATTTTTGGGAGGAAAGGTGTGTGGGAGGGGACCTAGCTGCTCTCTATTGTTTTTGGTCACTTAAAAAGGGCACTAGAACTTTTAGCTTTCGTTCGAATGAGCCCTCTCCCGCTGTTTAGGACAATTTGTATGACGCACTCTCCCCTTGTAAAAAAAAAACAAACCAATAACTAAACACGAATTCATGATCTTTTTTCTGACAAACCACACAAAATTCTCGATTTCCGCTGACAGGAGCTTGGAATTTCTCTTCCTGGGATCTCTGATACGTTGAATCTTATGATCTGATCTATATAAAGATTCTTTTACTTTTAGAGGATTTCACCCTCTTTTCGAAAATCTGATCAATTTTCTCACGTTCGGTGCCTCTTATGGGTGACATTAAGCTAATAAGTCGTATATATTCTGAATCAGCATATTAAGCCGAATCTTCTGATATATTTATTGATAACAAAATTCCGGTCTTTAGAGTCTTAGTTACTATTGAGCTGAGTCACTCCTTACTTACACTTCGTTACCGCAAACTATTTGAAAAGGTTTATGAGGCTGTTTGCCACGCTTTTGTTTGTTATAATTTTTTCTTGTTTTTAAATTTACTTTAGTAGATAGATAGATAGATAGATAGATTTATTTTCCATATACCAGTAAAATAATTACATAACAATCTACAAATCCCCACAAAGGCTCCATGGCCTGTAGGAGGGGGATTATGAAAAGATCAAATAAACATTAAACATTTAAACGCTTAAGATTTAAACAATATAAACATAACATTACTATTTAAACACATAAACATAAGCATTTGAAATTTTAACAAGCAAAGAATTTGTTTCATAAAACGGAAAGAAAAAAAAAGAAAAAATAAGGAGAGTTCACTAAATAAGCTTTATCAAACTACAGTGAATCACAACATATATAAAAAAAGGAGAGTTCACTAAATAAGCTTTATCAAACTACAGGGAATCACAACATCTAAAAAAAAAAACGAAAAAAAAACGAAAAAAAAAAAAAAAAAAAAAAAAAAAAAACATTGGCAGCAGGCAAAAGTAAAGAAAATTAATCACAATAAACAAATATTTTTTTACTAGTCTTTTGAAGATGCCAAACGAGTGGCATTCTCGAGCCGAACCGGGAATGGTGTTCCATGTCAAATGACATGCAACAAGAGGATTAAAATCAGATGTTATTGTTGGTGTATGGGGAATTTGGATATTTATAGAACTACAGAGTTGATAATTTGACTAATCAGATACAAAAGAAAACTTAAATCTAAGGGACCTAGGAATATCACCATGGAGCTGAAGAAAAGCGAAATACGCACATTAAATAATATAAATTTTTTTAATATCAAGTAACGGTTTAGTTGCTGAAAGATTTACATCCTGGATAATATTTATAGCTTTATCGTAAGTATTCGAAAGCCGTTTGAGAAAAGAAGGGAAAGTAGACATCCATATGACTGAACAATAGGAAACATAAGAATGAATTAAGCTATGAAATAGGATTCTTAGAATTGGCCCTGGAAAGATATGTTTTAGTTTTCTTAGAATACCGAGGTTTTTGCATATCTTCATTTTAATCAATTCAATATGGTGTTTAAAAGAAAAATTTTCATCTAGGATGATACCTAGGAAACGGACATGGCCATCTTTTGGTCTACTAATAAAGCCTTTGGATATATGAATTTCAGAGAATTGAGGACAAGCCTGAGATATACGAGAAAAAACTAAAAAACTAGTTTTAGAAACATTTAAGGCAAGAGAGTTAGCATCAAACCAAATTGAAACTCTCTAAAAGAGGTCCACTAACTTTGTACGAACCTCATCCTCTGTTCTCCCATAAGTAATAAGGGTGGTATCATCGGCAAAAGTAACAAGAGAATTCAAGGTATGCAAACTATAGTTGTTGGTAAGGGAGACTGTTGGATGACATAGACGACAGCAAGAAAGAGGATTTTTATTTCTAACTGCAAGAATTAGGTCATTTATATAAATTAAAAACAGTGCCGGCCCTAAAACTGACCCTTGAGGGACCCCCTGGTCAACACTTGATGGTGAGCGGAAAAGCGGATCTACATAAATTATTTTACCAGACATGAGAGACTTGAACCAAAAAATGCACTACCTCTTACGCCAACATGAGAAAGTTTAAATAGCAGAACACTGTGGGTTAAAGAATCAAAGGATTTACGAACATTTAGAAACAAAGCAGCGAGAATCAAATGGAAATCTATGGCAGAATGAAGATAATTCAGTAAAACTGCACAAGCATGCTCAGTCGAATGATTTGCTCGAAAACCAAATTGAAAATTGTGAAAAAAATCTTTAGAAGTAAGAAAATTATTAAGACGAGAAAGCATCGCCTTCTCAAATATTTTGCTACACACAGACAACAAAGAAATTGGCCGATAGTTGGCTGGATCATTCCGTGTCCCCTCCTTATATAATATGATGCCTCGAGTACGCTTGATACTACTCGGGAAAATACCATGCTGAAAGGAGAGGTTAATAAGTTTTGTTAAGGGAGAAATAATGGAAGGAAGTATGAACTTAATTAATTTAGTAGGAATTTTATCAGGGCCAGAAGACGAACAATTTTTCAATCCCATAACAATTTTAGCTATTTCTTTCTCCGTTGCTGGTTCCAAAAACATTGACTTCATACAAGGTGGCCCAAGATAAGACCTGAAGTCGGATCCTGAAGGAGAAGAACCAACAGCCGAAGCGGTCCTTTTACCAATATTCGCAAAATATGAAGTAAATGCATCTTGAACATTCAGTTCACCTTCGATGATTTTGCCATCGAGATCCAAAAAAGAAGGGGTTGATGGAGACTGAAAAGAGGGCCTAAGCACAGAATGTATAACCTGCCATGTTTTTCGTATATCTTTACCACAATCTAAAAAACAATTAAAATAATACTGGGACTTGGCCTCTCGACACACAAAATGAAAAATATTCCTATAAATTTTAAATCGCTGAAAGCAAATAGCTTTCATTGAAGGGTTAGCAGACTTAAAGGCCCTCCAGAGATTATTTTTTCTCCTACAACTCCTAAGGAGACCAGGGGTAATCCAAGGATTTAGAAGAAAAGCCTTCTTACACTTACGATTAGAAGGTGAAACAAAACAAATGTCAAGAACAGCATCTTTAATAAACTCATAAAAAGTATCAAATAAATTACCAAAATTAGAATCACTCTCAAAACCACCCCAAGAATTTTCTGCCAATCTTGGCCTAAGAAGCATCAATTCCACTTTACCAAATCTAAAAAGCCTCTTACCAGACTCACCAGTCCTCTCAATAGTCAGTTTATCAAAACAGTATCTAGAGTAAACAGGGAAATGATTGGAAATATCGCTCACTAAAACATAACTTTGGATCAAGGTAGCTGTACAGAAAATATTGTCAATCAGAGATGACAAGATGGGATACATACAGAAGGTAAAGTACCTGCAGCAAGCATGGACAACAGAATATCCAAAGATACAGAAGACTTTATATCCATCAAATTTATATTAAAATCTCCCATAATAATTAATTCACTCAACTGTTTTAGGATGGTATCCAGTAGATCATTAAGGGTGTGTAGAAACAGTGGAATAGAGCCACTAGGAGATTGATAAATAATACCAACAATTAAATCCTTACCTCCACATTTCATATCTACGAAAAGTGACTCAAAGACACCTTCGATATTTCTGGATAAATCCATTCTAAGAGAATATGGGATATTATTAGAAATATACAAAGCAAGACCAACCTTGGCCATCTTTTGTCGATTCAGTTGTTACATTTTATAACCTTGCAAATCCAAAAGCATATAATTTTTATAGTCAAAAAAATTCTCGCATAAACCAAAAACGTCAGGTGGCCCATCAGTAATAATATGTTTCATATTGTTAATTGAAGAACAAGGACCCTGTATATTCAACTGGAGTACTGAAAAATATCCATCCCGCTTGACAGCCTCACTTAGACTAGAAACATATATACTAATTATTGCGTGGTTCACTGTGGTCAAATCACTGTTGACATGCCCGATAGAATTATTGATGATGCTTAAAACATCTAACGGGTTATTTTCAAGCTCAAAAAGCCGTCCTACAACTGGGGGCGTTTCTTATTTGCCAGTAGAAAAAATAAAATCGATTTTATATATGGCATTAAATAATAAAATATACATGCACAAAAAAAAAAAAAAAATAAATATCGAAGCACAATCCGCAAATGATCGAATCTTTAGTATCATTGATTGACCAGGTGGTTTGGCCAAAATTTGCCCGCGGTCAGTCCATACATTAAATTTACCGAAGCAATCTCTTGCCGCATTTAAAATTTCACGACGCTTTTTTGTTAGTGATTCCGATAAAAATATTCCACTCTTTGCTAGTTTAGTCTTTTCTTTGAAAATAACTCGAGCTAATTCCACATTTTTGAAGCGTATTAGCACTGGAGACACTTTAGATTGATCGTTAGAATCATTCAAACTAAATCGATAAACATTTACAATATTATTAACTTCAAAACCAGGGACCAGCATCTTGTCTTTAATGATAACCGATACGTCTTTCTTTAGATCATTTCAAGGCCTCTGCCTTACTCCATTTATCACTAAGAAATCTAAAATTTTTTCTTGTTCAAAATCATCAAATTTCAATTACAAAAACAAAATTTTACTTTCCAAGCTTCTAACCATTGCAAATAGTCCTTTGAGTGATTTCTCTAATTCTTTGAGTTTTGG
Source organism: Artemia sp. Qi Xiang Cuo (assembly GCF_049724085.1). Lineage (NCBI taxonomy): Eukaryota > Metazoa > Arthropoda > Branchiopoda > Anostraca > Artemiidae > Artemia > Artemia sp. Qi Xiang Cuo. Next base: position 30,154 of record NC_142812.1, read on the forward strand.
GTTGTGATGAAAGAAAATAGTATCATGAATTTTTTTTTACTATAGTATCATTGCTTCATTCACTGTATCAAAGTCTGTTAGTTTAGCTTTAACTTGACGGGAAATATCAGCTGTAAGATTCGCTTGTTTGCGATTTAATTCATCCTGGGTAAAAGCTATTTTTTGCACGATTAGGCTAGGTGCCAGTGAGTCTTCTGCAATAACGCTCGCTGGGTTTAATGGTAGATAAGTAGGTGACGACGATTTATAAATGTCTGGAAACGAATCTAATTCGGTAAATGCTTTACCAACATCTTTTTCCGTTCTTTTGCGAGCACTAGGGTTATCCGAAAGTAATTTCAAATTAGACTCTGCCACTTGGTGCTCAGAATGATCGCCGTAGCATAAAACTGTATATCTCCATAATCCTTGAGCACCACTTTTTGACTGCAAAGCAATTGCTGGCCAAGGGGGGTAACTTTTGAAACTAGCGAGAACAATGTCAAAAGGCTTGAATTTCGACATGAGCGTAGCACTGAAAATAAATAATTACTTATCTTTGAGTAATTTGCAAAATTATTAATCCAGTAATTTGCAAATAATTTCAAGTAATTGCGAGTAGTCTAAGTATTTTAATGCACGATTCAGATGATAATAGTGCTGAATACTAATCTAAAGCCACAATCCATAAATAATCCTTAAGCCGTAATCACATGCAAGTCACTTGTGTAATCAGATTTTAGCTTAATAATTTCTTTTTACGCAAAATCAATTGGCTCCGTACCTAGGTTTATCCACAAGTAAAAGATTAATCCATGAAATGTACTTTTTATTTTAAGATGTGAACTGGTCAGAGACTGAATTAGTATTCTTTTTAATTTCTATGGGTGACAAGGTTAATTTATTTAATCATAAGGTATATCTTATTTTCTTCATTTTGACTTTCTTTTTATTATTAGTCAAATTCAATTTATTACTTAAAGTGAATATAATTACTTCTTTCCAGAATTTCGAGTAGCAAAACTAATAAATTTTAGTTGTTTTATACTTGAATTTATCTCTTAATGGTTTTAGCAATACATTTTTTATTTTTCAAAATTATTTTAAATAACTAACTAAATAAAATATATATTGTCATAAATTCAAATCCTTTTTTATTTTCTGATAGGAATAATGAAACATAGCAGATAAAATTAATCCGAACAACCAAAAACACAGCGTAACTAAAACGACAATATCTTTTGTTTAGGCTAGAATCTATTTGCTTCTTGTCCGTGAGGCAGTTTGAAAATAGTAGACACAAACGCAAGTTTTCGAAAAAATACTTGCAGTCCACCGAACATATGGAACAAGTGAAAAAGAATAATAGTATAAAAAATTCCAACATATTAGGACAAATTATACAAAATGCTTTGGTTCAAATACCTTAGTTTTTTTTTGAAAAGATGTGATTACTTTTGAAATAAGAAGCCTTAGCAGGGCCTACTGAGCCCCTTGTCTTCACCTACAGTTTTGTTTAATTGGGTAGAACACATTTTGTGTGGTACTGTTTCTTCAATTTTAAAGAAGGGAAATTCTCCTTTAATTTGCTCTTCTTACCGACATATTACTGTCTCTTGCACTTTTAGTAAAGTTCTTGAGCATGTATTGCTACCTTTTGTGACTAATAATATGCTTGAGAGAGATAACAAGTTTGGATTTAAGCCCGGAGTAGGTTGTCAACACGCACATCGTGTATTATCTTCTTTGCTCCTTGAAAATTCTTCTAAGGGAAGGAGTATATATCTTTGTACTTTAGAACTATCAAAAGCTTTTGATAGTGAATGTCATAGTCAGCTTTTTTCTGCTCTTCGTGGTTGTGGTGTCTATCTATGGGTTATTTCGCTTCTTCGGTACTAGTACTCTAATTCTTTTCTTCGGCTGAAATCTGTACCAGCTTCTATTATTAAACTGAAAAGAGGTTTAAGGCAAGGTGGAGCTTTATCTCCCACCCTATTTAATTTATGTGTTTCAGGAGTTCTGGCAAAGATATCGGCTACCTATCTCTCCGGTTTTTCTGATGTTTCATACCTGGCCTACGCTGATGATCTGCTTCTTAAAAGCCGTACTAAAACTGGTTTATCTAGCATGGTTTCTTGTGTTGCCACTTCTTTTTCAGACATAGGCCTTTCTTTTAATGTAGATAAATATAATTTTCTTTCTTTTAATAACATTTTTAGTACTTCCCTTTGCTGTAGTGGCTTTACTATCCCTCTCATAGATTCTCTTCGATGGCTCGGTATTTCTATTACTAATAGTCTTCCGAGCTTGCACCAGCGCACAGTCTCAGATATTAATATGAATATTAAAGTAGGATATGCTAAGATTGTTGCCAATAGAGGTAAATATAATAAACTCGCGTTGGCCAAGCTCTACTCAACTTTTTGTGAACATTCAATTCTTTTTGCTTCTGGAATTTTTCTCCTTCTGAAGAAAAATGAGTTAAAAAAGAATCCGGATTAATTATTTTAGCTTTTGTAAATTTTTGTTGTTTCTTCCACCTTGGACCAAAAATAGGGTAATTATTAATAAATTTCTTGTTCCTAATATTACTGAAAAACTGGAAGCACTACACAGATAACTTTCAAATACAGCTTGTATCCTTTCTTCTCCGCACCATCACCTTATCAGGTTTTTTCAGTCGTAAGTTATTTTTCTTTTATTTGTTTAGTTGTTTTTCTCTGTTTGGTCATTCTACATTTTTTAGTATTGTAAGGAATGAGTAAAAATCAAATAATGATAATAATAATGACAGCTTGTGTCAATATTTCTGCATATTTCTGCTTATTAGACTCTGCAAGTTGTCAGTTTTTTTCTCTCTTCCTCTTTTACCCCTCCTATCATGTTATTTCTTTTTTGTTTTAGTTTCTTTTAAATTATTATTTGTTAGTCTGTAACTGGTAGTCTTTGATTTATATATTGATTTGTGTTGCATTTTATTTGTTTTTCCTCGTGATAGTCCACGTATTGTACCTCTGTACAGTGTGGGTCAGAAATAAATAATAATAATAACAATAATAATTTACTAAACATTTAGATGTTTGATTTTTACTGTTTACATCTAAGCATACCAATTATGCTTCGACTAAGGATTTGACCACAGAAATAGATTTTGTTTTCGACGATTACCCCACTGAGTGTCAAAATAGGAATTCCATAGTATAATATAATGTGTGAATAGTATATATGTATATCGCTGCACCATTAATGATTGTAAAAAAAACTAATCAATTTTGTTATAATGTTGGTTTTTTAGTTAAAAAAAAGATGTAAATTTGGAGTTGATGTTGGGTCGGGCCCGACCGATATGGATTTTTGGGGTCCAATAGCGAATCCGTTGTGTCAGTAGCGTATCGATACGATACCAATATAATTTGCCGATAAATTTTCCCTCCGAAAAAAAAAAGATACCTAAAATTTAAACCCCCCATTCTCTGCCTATATTCATACTCACGTGTTTCTCCCTGGTTTATTACACACCAAAGAACAACCTAAATAGTTCACCGTGGATATCCAAAAATTAGGCTATTTACAAGAATTGTTTGACTTTCTTTACCTTTTCTGATCAGCAGCTTCTGAGCACACAAACGAAATGGGAATATTTGCGGAAGTGGTCTAAGAAAAAAAAAATAAAATCAAACAAGCCGGTTTAGTTACATAAACACAAATAGGCTAAAATATTACTGAAAAAAATGTAAGATTTTCATTGAAATTGATCATTCAAAACCCAAATTTCAATAACTGGACTTTGCATTTTAATAATTTCGATGCTAATGTGAAAACTTTACATTACATTTATATTATATGGTATCTTGCTAACGAATCCCTGCTAGGCATAATGAACACTGGGGTGCAGCTACAGTTTTAAGTTTAGACGAACGATTTAAAGAATGTGTCGACAAAGTTGCCCACTATGGCGACAAATACAAACACACAAGCTAGATCTTCTAGATCAACTTTAACATGTATTGACACATGGCGGTCACCGCTTCTATTCACCCCCCTCCCCACCTTAAAACATTTTATCTCCCCCTTCGTTGCACTCCGGACTGAATATCAATTTTTTAAGCGATTGAATCTTGGATCTTTAACCCACGCAAGGGAAAATTCATTAAACAGAAATGTATAGTTTAATGTATTCTTTTTAGTTGTTTCGGTAGAGGATGTACATTCTTGAAGTCACCTAACACTTAGAACATTGCTGCACTGGGTGTGTATTGACAAGTATTGACTGCAAATATACTTAGGCTTCTTATGACTCTCCCCAAAGCAAGGTTGGGTGACAAACTTGCTACTTGTCCCTGTAAAAAAGATTCAGCAGCTGAAACGTCTATTCAACGCCCTAGTATTGGCCAGCAAAGACTTAGCAGGAAATTCATCCCTTTTTTTTGTCATTTGACTCATTAGACCTGTTCTTCGCCATAACAGAATTAGCCGGTGGCTCCAACCACAAGTACTGTATCAACAAAAATTATCGATGAAAATCTGTGCCTTCTTTGGACTAGTTGCGTCAAAAAAAAAATAAATCACTTCCGATAATAGATATTTTTTTCCGATGTTGGGCTCTATTGTCGGACAACATGAAGATTGATCAATTGAATAGCTTCGCTTACCATGGTGGCATAAATAGTATAGATGGTGGGTGCTGTGAAAACAAAACAAACGAATTATGTTTTATTAAACAGATCGTATTACAAATAATTACCTATATCTTAACGGCCTTGAACAGAACCCTTTGCTTAACAAAACTTCTCGCGAATCGAGGGGATTCTTACCCACAAAATTTTCAAATAAACTTTCAACTGCTCTGCTTTAGACTGTGAATTTCAATGCGCTGAAATATAAATTTCGTGTTGTATTGCCAGGGTGCAACTCATTTTAGCGAGTTTACGTTTACAAAAACTACACTTTAGCGAAGCCGTCGTTTCGCTGCAAATGTCCATTATTATATTTGAAAGAACTATAAACTGTGACTGTTGAATTATCCTACATTTTTTATTTTTTCTGTTGCGAAAGATCTCAGCTTGTTATGGAAGAATTGCAACGTCAAAGAATAGAAGGACTGCATCTATAGAAGTAAGTCGGAGATAGCAGTTTTTTTATATTTGGAAGAAAACAAGAGACTCAGGGATACCCAATGCAATGCTAATCTCTTATGACGAAATAGAACAAAAGTTAGTAGATATATTAAATATTTGAAAAATATTAGAAGCCAATACCTTTGACTTCATTATATTTAAGGGAGGATTGTCAATGGCTTCAGTGTATATATGTATGGGTTCAGTTTTTTTTTTACATTTATTTTTAACACGTAATTGGATGATTTAAAGAAAAAGAAAGATGTCGAAGAAGTTGGATGATTTGAAGAAAAACTATCAGTCATAATTTAGAAAGATTTTGTTTGATAATTTCAATCAAAAAGAGGCTGAAAATTTCAATCACTTGTTTCAATGAGAAGAATAATTCTTCAATAGATAAATGTGAGGGTGATAGAAGTTTCATCTGGATTAAAAGATGAACTGATTCATTTTGAAAATGAATTTCGTCATATTTTCATTATATTTCATACAATTTCATTATACTGAAATTCATTCCCGAGAGTAAAATTTTGAACTTGTTAAATACAATTTCATTACACTGAAATTCATTCCCGAGAGTAAAATTTTGAACTTGTTAAATTTGTATGAAGAGAAAATATTTTAAATGTATTTTGTTTTCCTTATAGTCCAAACTATGTACTGGTCTTAAGAAATTATGGGGGGGGGGGTTTCGGCCCTACTCCTCTTAGTTTCTGGTCGTTATAAGGGTGAGTCGGATATTAATTAAAATTTCAGTTCTGTTTGAGTTTCATATTTTTATTGATGGTGATTTATGGTATTTTTCTGCATGAGAAATTTTTTCCTTCATTTTTGCTGATATTTTTTTTAATATAGCCCATTACCTTTCTAGACAGAACTTCTTTTGTCGAAAAAGCTATGAAAATTAATTTACGTTCGTTTTTAATGACATAGTCTTTTTCACTTGTTGAGTAAGCAATATTTTAAATCCTTTATGTTTTTTCTAAAAGAAAATAGATTTCAAGTTACTTTTTATATATTTCCCAAAATCTTTATCAGTTTTTAGCAAAATACACCCTTTTGAAAATTTTGATGCACAGTATATTTTATTGAGTTTCACACCTCAACTTTCCATGAAAAATAAAACTTGAAACCCGGTTCTTTTCATAACATATTGTATTTATGCTATTTTGATAACCTTGATGCACTTATAACCTTTTTATTTATTTCAATAATAATAGTTAAGTAGTAATAGTAGTAGCCCTGACAGACTGAACTTAATATCCTCAGTTGTTCTGAATATATCACTGAGAGGACTTATTGACTGCACATAATGCCTTTTAATTTAGTTTTAAGGCAAAACATGTTGTCCTTCAATATTTCAACTTAATATTTTATTCTATTTCTAAGATATCCCGTCTGGATATCTTGTCAAATTGGATTCATTGAAGCTATTTTGATATGGTTCAGTAATATAAGTAATAGTAGATAGTAGTAGCAATAGAAGTAGTATCAAAATGGGTAGTAAAATGGAAGTCCCGAAACGAGGCACACCGATATGTGTAAATGTCTTGTGATTTTCAATCCATCTCCCCGTAATGCGTTAAATTGCATGTTGACGTAGAACACCATCTTGGGAGGATCCTTTCTAGTAGGACAACTGCGACAAGGTATTAAATCTAGTTCTATGGACAACGGCCTCTTTAAAGGGCTGCCTAGACCCTGCCGGGGTTGCCGAAAGACTGGGAACCTCTCGGTCACCTTTATTGAGGATTGTCGCCGCTGAAGGAAATACAGCGTAGTAAACGACACAGCATTCGCACGGGACTGATTAATCGATAATTCTTCTGAATTTGGTCTATTTTGGTGGTCCTTTTTTGGGTCTGTTCTGATTTGGCTGGGTTTTGGGTGGGCCTGTTTTGGCAAAGCGCTTAAGCGGTTCAGTTTAGACTTGAGATGTTATATTGGTCCCCATTCTGAACTGGTTTCTGGGACTATTGCTTTTCCTGAGTACAAAATAATTTCTATGATTTAAAGAGCATGGCAAATGCAACTTCGAATGTTACAACGTTAAAATATAACTAACATATCGACGTTTTGGCTAACAAATTCAGACGCTTCGAACTGGATATAAAGAGTTTCAGAAACTCATATCCCAGAGGTAGGAAACAAAAAATTAAGTAATAAAGAATTTATTTACTCTGGCAATAAGGATGGGGTTCATGGACAGGGAGTAGGGCTTATGATGAGTAAGGAAGCTGCTATCTTGTTTGGGCTAGGAACGTTCTATTAATAATAGAATGCTATTTGCTTATGTTATGTCTAAAAAGTGCCGAGTATCAGTCATAGCAGTATATGCCCCTGTAGAACCGACTGACGGAGTTTGTAGGGGCACAGATGAATTTTATTTACTTACTTGAACAAATAGACTGGGTCCTAGGTAGAAATATTGTATTTTATCATTAGATTTATGGTACTCAGGTTGGTAGAAATAGGGGTAGATGACATCCTAGCCTAGGTAAATTTTCTTTAGGCAAAGAAAACAGTAATGGATCCAGACTGCTGCAATCTTGTAGAAATAATGGTCTAGTTATAACCAATTTAATGTTTGGCCATAAAATGGCCCACAAGTTAACTTTGCATCCACATGAAGTTTGTAGGTATAAAAATGTACTTATAACCAATATACTGTTTAATCATAAAATGACACATGAGTTAACATGGTATTCACTTGATGGTAAGACAGCTAACCTTATTGATTATGTTATTGTAAACCGAAGACTAGCAGGAGCAATACAAGATACTAGGGTACGTGGGAGTGGTGTTGTTTACTACCTTTTGGGAAGTTGTGATGTTGGTAGATTTCAGGATGGGAATTTGAGTGAATCTTTCGTGGTACAGTTGAGGGGTTAACTGGAAAGTTTAAAATATGACAATGTAGAAGATGGATGGAATAGTATTGAGAAAATAATCTGTGAAGTTGCTGATGGTGTCTTTGGTAATAAAGTCAGCAACACAGTAAAGAATATTAGTAATATTAGTATATGCATTTGATAATCACTGTGGGGAACGATGTGGGGAAAGATGCGATTGAGGATATTCAAATATCTTCATTTAGTATTTTAACAGAAAAATAACCTTAAGTCACAAGTTTATCAAATAATTCTTTTCTACGAAAAATCCAGCTCAAAAACCTTCACTTTCACTGGATTTAATCGCTAATGGTGTCTTAAGGAAGAAAGTCAGAAACGTAGCTAGGGATAATAGTGGGAAAGCTTTTTTGTTTAATAGAGGAGAAGAGGTTATTTCAAGAATTATCCGAGTGGGAGATCATATGAAAATAAAATGAATGTAAAGAAAGCGGAGAAAGTATTAAAAAGAATTAACGATGTGTGAAGTCGAAACCATGGATGAAACTGCCGAGGATCTGGAAGGTGTAGCTAAACGGCATAATAGTAAAATATTGTACTGGCATGTTAGTAGATTGAAAGGAAGTGGTGAATCTGGACTTGTCCCCGTTAAAATAGAAACGGGGTCACACTTAGGGATAGGGTTAAAGAGAGATGGGCCAAACCTTTGAGAACGTGCTAAATCGGGACAGAGTTACTGTAAAGATATAGAGGAAAATATAACTTTTATAACATCTTGGATGTTAAAGAGGATTAATTTTGTAACCAAGAATTAAGCAACAATACTAAAAGGATTAAAAATGATAAGGCCCCAGGCGCTGATAGTGTTGTAAATAAGTTTTTAAATACGGTAGCTATGAGGTTAGAAATAAGCTTTTGAAGATTTTCAAGTAGCAATGGGTTTATTTAAAAAAAAAAAATATACATCATCGATTCCCTGAAGCAATGCTTGTGCGGGAGAAAACCCACCTAATAAATCAAAAAACCAAGAAAAAAAAAAAAAAAAAAAAAAAAAAAAAAAAAAAAAAAAAAAAAAAATAATAATTAGAGCTCAACTTACCGGACTCGAAAACCAACGAACCTCCAAACAACACCCAACAAAATTATAATAATTATAATCATATTCAGCTGCAACTAAACCCTCCTCAAAAACAAAACTTAAGTGGCGTGGACTAATCCATTCAAAATATACACATCAAAACAATGGTTCTTTAGCGACTTACGAAAATCCTGCAAACCCCCAACATTCCTCAAATCCTCAGGCAAACTCTCCCAAACTAACGGAACAACATGGCGAATTGAAAACCTAGACCTAGACGTGACCATGGCTGGTCTTCGCACCAACTGAGAAGATCGTGTCAAATGATCGTGAGTAGTAGACGCAAGACTAAACATTCCTGAAAAACATGATGGTAACTCCGAAACTAAATATTTAAACATAAACTGAGCATTATAGAATACACATATTCCTGCTAACAGTAGAATTTTCTACTCGCGGTAAAGATGCCTCACCGATACAGATATGTCAATGTGATTACCATAAAGAACTCTAATTGCCATATTCTGTGTTACGCAGAGCGGATGGAGGTGAGTTACGAATGTTTTCGACCAAACCATACAACAGTAAATGAGATATGGGTGAACCATAGAAAAATACAACATTCTCAGAATTTCACACGGAAAAAGATACCTAAGTTTACGCATAATACCAATATTACGAGACAATTTGCTGTTAACAGATGCAATATGGTCATTAAAACTAAGGCTTTCATCAATTATAACACCAAGGTATCTAGTACTAGTAGATCTTACAATAGTATGGTGCCCTACTTTTATACTATTAATCCATGGATAATGTCCAGTAATTCTACCATAAATCAAAACATTCGACTTATTATGATTCAGTTTCAATTTATTTACTCGTATCCACTTTTCAATCGAAGAAATACCTTGTTTCAATATAGTCATCAACTCATTTTCAGTTCTAGCAGGTACAGTGAAATGGGCATCATCAGCAAAACATGGTAGAATTCCTTTTGTACCGTAAGTATCAAGGTCTAAAGAACAAGACACATTACTTGAAGCTCTACAAAGGTCATTAATATAAACCAAAAACAGCAAAGGGCCCTAAACGGAACCCTGGGGTACTCCAATCGAAATATATTCAATTTTAGATGTAACTCCATCCATCACGACACACTGAGTCCTTCCACTAAGAAAACTAACTATCACATTTAAAAAAATCACCACGTATACCACTACTATATAGCTTTTGAACTAGTATATCATGATCAACAGAGTCAAATGCTTTAGTAATATCCAAAAATATCGAAGCTATCTTCAGACCCTTGTCTAAAGCATCATTAATAAAAGTTGTTAAAAACAAATCTCCATGCTCTGTAGAATGATGACTCCCAAACCCAAACTGACTAGAACTAAAAAATTGTCTTTTTTCGAAAAAACTTACCATCCTACTATGAATCAACTTTTCAAACACTTTAGAAATAAATGGCAGTGAAGAAATCGGTCTATAATTACTAAAACAATTCTTATCCCCTCCTTTAAATATCGGGATAACATTCGCGCACTTTAGACAATCAGGAAATATTCCAGCTTTTAAACAATTATCTATCAGTCCTAAAAAATGACTAGATATAACAGGTAATATCGACTTCAAAGCCTTCAACGAAATAAAATCGCCTCCTGATGCACCATTTTTCATATTATTTATAACATCAAATAATTCATCAATAGTTACAGATTTAAGGTACGCAGACACATCACAATCTTCAGGTAGGAACTGACGAAAATCTCCATCTTGATCAAATACTGTCACCGATGATGACACACGCTGTCCAATAGTAGCGAAGTGATTACACATCTCATCTGCAACATTATTATTCATTCCCATATTATCTGGACGGATCAAGACGCTACCAGGGCAAGTCACCGACTTAATCAATTTCCAAGTCTTACTCGAGTTACCCTCAACTTTTTTAAATTTAACCTTATAATATTCTACCTTAGCCAGTCGGAGTGCAGCATTTAACCTACTATTATAAACTCTATATATTACTTTATCATGAGGATCATTGTTCCTTGTTGACAACTTATATAAAAAACATCTTCTATTAACTGACTGTAGCAAACTCTTTGTAATCCAAGTTTTATTCGGAGACACCCTTCTCTTCTGTATTCCTGACACTTCACAACATTCCAAAAACGTATCCTTAATCTTACCATACCAAAGCTCAAACTTCAAATTTAAATCTAATTCTTCTTGTAAAAATTTAAAGTCTAACTGTTCTATCCTAAGCTTAAATCTTGAAATAGTATTTGAATCAACTAATAATTTTTTAGGCTTAGGGCGAGCATCACAATTAATATTAATATTCTTAAATATACCCGGAACTAATATAGCCAAACCAAAGTGATCCGAAACATCATTTAACACAACACTCGACGAATCATGGGGAACATTCAAAAATACATTATCAATTAGAGATGAAGATGAATCCGTCACTCTAGTACAAATATTTACAGCAGGATGCATCCCATAACCTAACATTAAATTCAAAAAATTCCGGGCTTTTAAATTAGATGCTAACAATTTCAAATCAATGTTAAAATCTCCACACACAAAACACGGCATGTTCTTACGAGTTAGAAGGTCCATTTGTTGCTCTAATAATTTTAAAAAACAATCTACACTAGCTGAAGGGGGGCGGTAACAAACAGCAATAAAAAATGGGTCACCATTCTTATCAACCTCCGTAACAAAACACTCAAAAACCATCTCTTTATTAACAGACAAATCATCCCTAACCTTTACATTCAAATCAGTTCTAATATACAGGGCAAGTCCTCCATGCTGATGTTGAGTACGGTTCTTAACATACATATTATAATTTAAAATATCCAATAGTCCAGAATTATTATTCATTAACCATGTTTCAGTAAGTGCAAGAATATGAAAATCAGATAGCATACACAGCTCTGACAAATAATCCAATGTACTATTTAACCCCTGACAATTCAAATGAAAAATGCCAAGTTTATCCGGTGCCAGTCTAGTATGTAAATCAACTGGGCACTTATAATTAACCTTCGGAAAAACATAATCTACCCCCATATCAAAATCCCTGTGAAGTATCCCTAATCCTAAATCCGAAACACTCAATGGATTATTCTCAAGCCATTCCAAACGATCATTACGAACAATTACCATTTTTTATAAATATATATATATATATATATAAAAGAAAAGGAGGGTAGTTGCAACCAAACCTAACCAACTGAATAACTTACTATAACTCGGAGGGTCGGTGGTCCCGTTTCCAACGTAATCGAAGCTTCAGAAAAAACACAATATAACCTAAAAATAATAAGAAACATATTAACAAAATAGTATAAATAAACAAACGAATACAAAAAAAGTGAAAAAATTTACACTAACACTAGCCTGTCACAATACAGGCTTACTGTTTCCATTACTGAATTCCAGAAAATTATAATTGAAGAAAACACAATGCTCTACCTGTGTCTACCACTTACCCATTCTAAATTCTAACAAAAACTAAATAAATGAGGAAAAAATAAAAACTTTTAATTTTTTTTTCCATAAACACATATACAAAACAAAACAAAAAAAAAAACAAAATAAAAATATCTTAACAAACTCTTAATTCACCATTCATGATATAACCATCTACTGGTCACATAACTCAGGGATAGGCTCATCATAACCAAATTTTGCCGCCACACCACCACGGTCGATCTGTATATATGGTGGAACTGTATTGGAAACCCATGATGAAACTCCTATAGCATTTAATCTAGATTTCTTTACATACAACTTCCTTCGAGCTTCGCGAACTGATATTGGGGCATCATCGCTAACAGATACATTTCTATGGTGTCCAATAACTTTACCTTTTAATTTCTTTCCGTTCTTAAGCACACTGACCTTCGCATCTCGAGAACCAACATCAACTTTAAAATACGGTTGCTCCTTACGGACATTACGAACAACTCGAAACCTCGGGACCATGGACAGACCTAGACCCTCCAAACACAACTGGTCAAAAAACGTTTCGGCTTGGGTGGTATTTTCGCAGGGAGCATTCCAAACGATAATATTCGTCTCTGTATGTCGATACTCTGATGCCATAAGCCGACGAGACAGATCTGCACTCCCAGTTTCATACTTTTTCGTTGCACTAGCGATAATTGACATTTGATTTCTTAAGCTTAGAACATCAGATTCAAGCTGTGTAACACGCGAACTCGTAGTATTAACTTCTGATTTTAGCTCAGACTGTGTATTCTCCACTGATACCATGCGATTTTCTAACATTTTTATACTATCGTTTATAGAGTCTAGTTTTTTACCATTTTCAGTAAGTATTGTTAGCATCTTAGCAAAATCATCCGCCAGGGTCTTCAGTGAAGCGACATCGTTATTCCCTTCAGATGAAACGGTCGAATTCAACAAACTGTTCTCAACAGACTGGGATCCCACTTGGACAGTTTTAGCAATCTTCCTTTTTCGCCCCATGGCAAGTGCAAATAAAATAAAATATGTAATCTCTCTTACCTATTTTGGCACCTATAATTTATCCACGTCGATGGGGACGTGCAGTTCAATAAGCCACCGTTAATTTGGGCACGGCTAAGAACCCTCTCTCCTGCACCGACAATTTCCAACAGCGATTGAATACCGACGCTACTTCAGGAATCACAACCAACTTTCAGGAATACTCTGTAGCGTTTGCAAAATTCAATTAATCAAATATTTGCATTTCATTCCATTCCTCAGGGCAAGCGGTAAAGACACCCGAACTACTACTCAATCAGAGCTTGATTCATTGACTTTGGCCTATTTTCTTTTTTTGTCATAATTAAATGACGTAATCCAAGGTGTATAATCCCAAGCCAATTCAATCTTTCGCAATATCTTCACTGTCTAACAAATACACTTTTTACAAACCAATTAAATTCAAAGTTAAATCCAATTTGCGTCCTCACAGTTCAAAGGCTCATTCAGTACTGATTACGAATATGATCAAAGGCAGCGCAACAGTGCTGCCGAAGTAAAGAACGATGTTGCCACAATGTATTATTTATTTATTTTTATTTTTTTCTTCATACCCGGGCACTTCGTATCCAAGGAGTAGTCGTAGAAACTTCGAAAAGGGCTCATTCGAATGGAAATTGGATTGACTAGTGTCCTCTTTAATAGTCGAAAGTGATTGGAGGGCGACTAGCCCCCCCCCCACGCCCATCATTCCCCGAAACATATCCAACCGCAAAATGATTATCTCGTATAGTAGCCCCCTTTAAATCAGAAAGATACTTACTATTAATTGATTGGGAAATATTTCTTTTAAATTCTTTTAAATTGACCAATAGAATTATTAATAATACTAAAAACATCTATGGGGTTTCTTTGTAATTGAAGTAAACACTCATCAAGGGAGTAAAAATCCCCAGAGCCTGAGTTAGAAAAATTCATATAACTTAAGGAGACTATGTATCAAACCTGCAACGCAACACACAGAATAAAATAAATAAAAAAATACCTAAGAGGCTATAAATAAAAACAAAAAATAAAAATAAATAAAATCACAACAATCATACCAATACTGCAATACAGCAGGATACTAAACATACCTAAAAAAAGAAACAAAACACATACACACAAAAAACAGCTTATTTTTAAAAAAAAAAGAAAAAAAAAACGAAAACAAACAAACAAACAAACAAACAAATCATAAAATCTAACACAAAATGCAATCAGCACTAGACTTTATTTTCTTTATTGCTGACCCTGCACTTGGCTTTGCCAATATCTGACCCAGATCTGACAACGTATTATGCGGACCGTAAATGTCTTTAGCCTTATTTAGTATATCCCGACGACGCATTATTCGAGACTTTCATATAAAAATACCAGTATATACAAGTCTAGCTTTTGCTTTAAATACTTTTCGGGCTGCATCTTTGCTTGAAAATTTAACAATGACCGGAGCAACTCTAGTAGATTTTTCTTCAGTCTGTGGGGCCTGATTATTCAGGCGGAGACGGTACACATTGATCAGATCAGAAGGCGAGAGTTCAGTCAGAGACATTTTGCTGTTCAGAATTTCAAGTATTGCTGTGCGACTTTCCACACTGGGCAACTGTTTGGCCCCATGAAATACAAGGCTGTCGAGTAGGGAGTCCTGATCAAAATCATCCAGCTTTGTTTCAATTCGAATGACTTTGTCCTTGGGGTTCTCAATTTGAGTTCTCAGACCCTTTAAAGCCTGCTCAATTTTAGCAAACTTAAGACGAAACTCGAGTGTTATTCCATCATGAACCTGGCGGACTATTAGTTCAGTAGGGTCTTTCATTAACCTTGAATCATTAAACATTTCAGTCACTTTCGGCGTAATATTTTCGAGCAAATCACTTTTTGTCTTCTCTTGCTGTGCTTCAGTAGCAACTAATTGCTCATAAATTGGGGCAACGCTGGGAGAAACCAAGGTGGACCCTACTTTACCTCTAGTTTTCAGGGCTAAAAATGTCTTCGAAAGAGTCTGATAAATTTCAGGAGCATTTGCAAGCTCGGCAAATGCTTTTTTAACAGCAGGTGTGGATGAATCAGTCGTTTTATGGTCGTATTTTTGAAGATTTGCATCAATGATCCTGAATTCATCGTGACTTACGTAGCAAAAACGAGGTATGTAAGCTTACCTTTTGAGTCCTTTACAATCTGAATAGCTTACTGGCCAAAGAGGATAGTACTTGAATTTAGCCAGCGCAACTTCAACGGTCCTTTTTCCTGTGGGTTTGCGGTTTCACTTTCCATAACTGAAGATGACTCTTCGTTGGATTTTGCAGCCTCTTCTTTGAATTCTTTAGTTTCAGCTTTGCAATATATTTTTGAGATTTCAGCCTAGGAATTCCTTTTTGTTTTCTTTTGTGATTTTTCACTGGTGTATTTAATATTTATTCCACCATAATGGTGGGTTCCAGTCGAAAATTGAGAGCCAAAGTCGTTGAGGAATTGCATGGCCTCTTTTGATGTCTTTACAGCTTTTAAACGCTGCTTACATCCATTGGCGAGTTGCAGTTGTTCAAATCCCAATTGGAAAAATCCCACAGGCAAAAATTACAGTATAAGTATTGCATTTTTGTTCCATTACTCTGAATGTTGACTTCTACGTCGAGGATTTGTTTATTCATCAGTTGACTGATGCGACCCTTTTCCACGATTAATTTATTTTGTAAATAATTTCTGAGACCACACAGGATAATCATGATTAAACATAAAATCGCGAAGAAAGGAAGAAAACTAGGACAATTAACAGCCAGTGAAAAAATTGAAAAATTATGCAGATATTTCGGTCAAGATCTCCGCTTGACCGTCCTCAGTGCAGAATAAAACTAATAATGCAGATATCAAACTGTTTGTGGTAACGAACTGTAAGTAAGGAGCGACCCGGCTTAATAGTAACCGAAACTCTAAAAAACGAAATTGTGATACCCATAGATACATCAATAGAATCAGAATTTTATGCTGATTTCAAATATATAAGTTTCATTAAGTTTAGTTTTACTCATCAAAAGTTACACGCCTGAGAAAATTTGCCGTATTTTCGAAAAAAGTGGGAAACACCCCCAAGAAGTCATAGAACTTTAATGAAAATCACAGCATCGGATTCAGCGTATAAGAAAACCCTGCTGCGGAAGTTTCAAGCTCCTATCTGCAAAAATGTTTAATTTTGTATTTTTTATCAGAAGAAAGATCACGGATGCGTGTTTATTTATTATTTTATTTTTTTTTATTTTCCCAGAAGTGATCGTATCGATCCAGTTGTCCTAGAATATGGTGAGAGGGCTCATTTGAACGGAAATTAAAAGTTCTAGTGGCATTTTTAAGTGACCAAAAAAATTGGAGGGTAACTTGGCCCCCTCCCACGCTAATTTTTTCCCAAGTCACCCAATCAAAGTTTTGAGATAGCCATTTTGTTCAAGATAGTCGAAAATCTAATTAATATGTCTTTGAGGATGACTTAATCCCCCACAGTTCTCGGGGAAAGGACTGGAAGTTATGAACTCTGGCCGTTGTTTATATATAGTATTGGTTAATGGGAAGTATACAGAAGTTTCAGGAGTTTTTTTTCAGATGGGCGGGGGGGGGGAGGGGTGTTGGAGGCGGGGGTTACGGGGGAGGATCCTTCCTTGGAGGATGTTTCCTTGGAGGAAGGGACAGTTCTATGAAGGGGGCGCCGGATTTCCTGCATTATTTAAAAAACGATCAGAAATTAAAAAAAAAACTAGTTTTTTCAACTGAAAGTAAGGAGCAACATTAAAACTTAAAACAAACAGAAATTATTACGCATATGAGGGGGTTCGCCCCCTAGTCACCTCGCCCTTTTCGCTAAAGTTTTTTTTAGTAGTTTCTAAAAAGCTATGTATTCTAATTAACCGTCCTTTGTCATTCATGGGTTTGTGATTCGAACAAAATTGAACTTTAGCGTAAAGAGCAAGGTATCGAATAGGTGACAGATTTCCTAACATAAGTTATAAAACATACGAATATACAATTTCGTTACGTAAGCTAATTCATAAATTACGTCTCAACAAAATTTCGAGAAAGCCATTTAGCGAAAAAAGTAAAATTAGAATGCAGATTTTGTTTCAATTATTCATGTACGGTTAGCCAAAATCAATGCTGCATTAATTCAAAAACGTTCAGAAATTAAATAAAAAAACAAGTTTTTTTTTAACTGAAAGTAAGGAGCGACATTAAAACTTGACACGAACAGAAATTATTCCTTATATTAAAGGGGCCATCCCCTCCTTAATACCTCACTCTTTACGGAAAAGTCTTAATCTGTGACACAACTTAATTTTTTAAAGCAATAAAAACTTTAGAGTAAAATGTGAGGTATTGAGCAGGGGACAGCCTCTTTCATATACGGAATGAGTTCTGTTCGTTTTAAGTTTTAATGTGGCTCCTTACTTTCAGTTAAGGCCAATGTGCCTGTTTCATTGGGACGACAACGTCACAGCCTTTCAGATGACAACGTCACAGCCCAAAAACTTGAATAGTACCACCCGTCAATAGTAAATACCCGGTAGGCCGGTATAATAATAAAAAAACATTCGTCTTCAGAGGTAATAATACAGGGGATTGACACTTGTCAAACCAGCAGGTAAAGGACAAGCTTCGAGGAGATATCAAATCTTGTCTTGGACAAGATATCTTGCCTTGAAAAGGCCGAAAGTTTTCGATAATTTGAAAAGGAAAAAAGATTAACTAATAAAATGGTTCTAGGCGTTGACACCCCCCCACTTCCGGGGAAAACGCACCTGAAAGATGCCCCACCCCCCGTGGATAATTAGGCTTTTCACATTTGAGAATTTTATTTGAGTTGTTTTTTGTTTTTTTTAATTTACGTCGGGGGAAGAAATTTTGACATTTATGTATTATGCGCCACTCACTCAGGTTTACGCTGTGTAAAACTAGAGAACAAACCCGTTTCTTCGTTAGTTGTTTTCAGCTTAGCGCAAGACAAGACAAAGACACACAAAAGAAAGACCGCATCGAAATCTCAAAGCAGCTGTAGATAAACAGGTTTCCGCTGCATAGTGAGATACTCCGTTACAAAGATTTAAACTTTAGTATTTTGAGGTTTAGGTGGACTAAAAGGTAGCTAGGTTAGGCTAGGTTACATATTGGTACTTTTCAATTAGCTGGTACCCTCGCAATAATGCGAAGATCAGATAAAAACCTGTTTGTCTGCAAAGATAAGTGATTGAATGGACATGGATGTTAAAATTACAAGTTGGGATTTGCCAGAAAAAGAGTGGAAAAAGACAGAAAAAGAGTGGGTTATGCCAAAGACAGTACCCACTATATTACAGTGTGTTGGGCGCATAATTGTAATTTGTAAATCTTATAATTTTGTTTATAAACCATTATATTTTGATCCTATTTTGTTTTATTTTAGTACCCCTGTTTTAGTACCGGGTATCTGTATCGCGTGGTGCAGACTAACAGGTTTTTATACTATATGATTTTCATATTATCGCGTGGGTACCAGATAATTGAAAAGTACCTAAGTATTTAATATATGCTATGCTTTACCCCCCCCCCCCCTAATATGCAAATATATAGCCCAAATTTGTTTCTGAACTATTATATTTTCATCTTATTTTGTTTTATTTCACTAGCATTAACGAAGCGTCCCTTCTCGCGTGTGTACCCAGATTCTACACAAGTACCATTTGGGCTATATATTTGCACATAAGGGGGGGGGCAAAGTATTTGGATAGTTTGAAGTCAGAAAACTATTCTTACTTCGGAATATGCAGAATAATTGTATCTAACACATTTTCAATATAAACCCGCCATACCCCCCCCCCATAATGTGCAAAACTATTGCCGAAATTTGTTTATAAAGTAACGAAGAAACCGGTTTGTTCTCGTGTTTTACACATAGTGTAAACTGGAGTGAGTGGCGCATAATACACAAGTACCAAAATTTCTTCCCCCCTACGGAAGTCAAAAAACTAACACTCGAATAAAATTCTCAAATATGGAAAGCCTTATTTTCCACGGGGGGTTATTTTCTTGGGGGAGGGGATTTTCCGCCGGGGGTTATTTTTGCGAGGCGGTGTTGTATTGTTCCTGAACTATTATATTTTCATCTCATTTTGTTTTATTTCACTAGCATTAACGAGACCTCCCTTCTCGCGTTTGTAGCCAGATTCTACACAAGTACCATTTGGGCTATATATTTGCACATAAGGGGGGGGGGGCAAAGTATTTGGATTGTTTGAAGTCAGAAAACAATTCTTACTTCGTAATATGCAGAATAATTGCATCTAACACATTTTTGATACAGACCTTCTATACTCCCCCCTCCTTATGTGCAAATCTATTGCCGAAATTTGTTTATAAAGTAACGAAGAAATCGGTTTTTTCTCGTGTTTTACACATAGTGTAAAGTGGAGGGAATAGCGCATAATACACAAGTACCAAAATTTCTTTTCCCTACGGAAATTAAAAAACCAAAACTCGAATAAAATTCTCAAATTTGGAAAGCCTTATTTTCCACAGGGGGTTATTTTCCTGGGGGAGGGGATTTTCCGCCGGGGGGTAATTTTTGCGAGGCGTTATTTTATGGTGGGGGGGGGGGTATTTTCAGGGGGGTAATTGCTGGCCACCTAATAAAATAGCGTTGTAAATACGTTTCAAAAACTTATACTCTCAAGACTAGAACTCTCAATTTCTAATCTAAAGATCACCCTCTGAATTTTCTACGATCATGAGACGGAGGTGTGGATGGGAAAGGGCATTCCATCTCTTATACAAAATAAACTATGCTCATTTTGTGGGTTAATTTTACTCTTTAGATTCATAATAAAAGCATAGACCAGAAATATTCCCAGAAATCAAAAGGGAGTATATATCAATTTCACATTTGATACGTTTTTTAAAGTTCCTTTTGTACCCCCTCTCTCTAAAAAAATACGTCCTCACCCCAAAACAAATCCTCGTTATGGCCTTGGGGATTATACATCAATTCCTACCTCCACACTCTCCTCATCTTCCCGTTAGAACTAATTCCGACGGCTCAATGAGAGCTGGTATGTTTTGGCATCAAAGTGCACCCTTTGAGGTATCTCCCTCCCTAGCTACAGAAAATCATAGAACCTCATTATAGACGTTCATGCGCCTTTTTAAGTTTTGTAATTTGTCCATTGCTTACAGATAGTATTTGCTATTGGGAAACATACGAACATTATTCGCGTGGGAGTTTTCTGCAGCGGGGGGGGGGGACTTGTCTGGCTGGGGGGCATTTGTCGGGACTAACTATTTTTGCGGGGATGTATTTTCCATTGGAGGAGGGACCCAGGGGTTATTTTCTTGGAGGGTAAACGTCTAGAACCATCTTTGCCAAGGAGAAGCGATAAATTTAAAAGGAATAAATTTTCTATCAAAAATCTATCAATAAGGGTTCTGTCCTAAGACCAAGGATTTGAATGAAGGGGTCTGGGTACCCGCTTGATCGTAGAAAACAATGCGTATCAGAAACTGAATCTATTACAAGAGAATAATACTAGTGATGATAATTATATTTTTAATCCAACAAAAAGCCGATAGGTTCAATGATACACCAAAGAATACAGCAAAAAAGAAGACACATTGCTTGTTCAGAATAAATTCTATTGTTTAGAAATAAGGACATCTTTTGTAACCAGCGACCTTGGAAGTATACTATTAGCATCGACGGTGCTTCGTGTTAGGTGAGGAACTGCTCTGGCACAAAAGAGATTCATATATTTTCACTTAGCTCAGATGCTGGTTCCATAAACGTTTAGTGCACACTGACTTTTCGAACGGCTTGTTAGCTTTTAGCTGTTCCTTTAAGCTATTTTTGCCATGCAAGAAGATTTTTTACATTTATTTTCTCAATATCTTATTATTTTCAGACTTTTTATTCTTGTAGGCCTATCTGTTAAGTAAATATACACCTTTATACTGGAGCAAACAAACTTTGGTCCTGAAATGACAACCGTTAGGCTTTTTAAATATCAAAGCTGTAACCTGGCTTTCCTAATAACAACGCTAATAAAAATAAAGCAACAAAAGCAATTGAAATGTTCCATAAAAAGAGCTTTTTTCCTAAAGAGCTTTCACTAAAGCATCAATTTAGCTTTCAATAATTCGCTTCCTGGGTGATTTATTCGCAAGAATTTACTTGCTAAATCATAAAAAATCACAAGCTTTGGGAAAAAATCACGTTTTAGGAAAAATCACTTAAAATCACTAGCCCAAAAAATCATTAAGCAATAGAAAAATTACTAGAAATAGTGAGAAACCACAAGGGACGGCAACCCCACCCACAAGTAAGGACGTGGCAGATCGTTATTCGCAAAAACTATGCAAAGCAAAAGAAAAAGCTTCAAGATGTCGAAATCAGATCAAACACGAAAGTAGAAGCTGCTTGCTATTCTTTTACAGTAACAAATAAAAATATAAAACTATTGCTCATTGTCCAATTCCGACCAATCAATCAGCGAAAAATTTCTGTTTTCTGACAAATCTTTGTCAATCTTCCGTTTTTTACTGCTTGCCTCTTCAGAATTTGATGCTCGTTTTTCATTATGACTAGAAATGACTGTTTGTTTTTGATCTATGGCCATTGTGACATATGTTTGCTCTCTTATTTCTAGGCTCCTTTCCATTCTTGAGTCAACTATTTCAGGCAACAACCAATCCTCCCAAAAACGCTCAAGTTTCGGAAATACTTTTGCCCAATACTGCCTTGATCGTTCAACTATTATTATTTTCCAGTCTTCTTGATTATTGTAGACCAGCAGATGACATAGCTCTTGATTAGTGATCTCTAGCTGGCCCTGAATTTGGCTTTAGTATTTGTGGTTTTCTTTTAGCTTGATTCCTGAACTAGTTATCTGAAGGAAGAATCCCTTTATTAGGCCTTTGATACGAGCTCCGTCCTCTATAGCTTTCTCTTGTGGTATGTTATGTGCTGTCTCTACTTCAATTGGTGTTCCATCGGGCAACATTCCGTCCAAAGACGCAGCGAGATATTGGCACGTTGGGTGGACTAAAAGTCCAATGTTATTACCTTTAGTAATCGGCTGGCAAATTTTGTTTTCGTAAAATGTAAGAGCTACTTCTTCTAATTCATTTCCCTTTATCATTTCAGACGAGCGATAATTGCTGCCGCCGATCCGGATGTCTCTTACAATGAGGCCTGTTTTAGTGATTTCTTTCCGAGAAGTTATCTGATGAAAAAAGGTACTTGTGATTTTTTTGCTTCTTTCATAAATCCATTGTTCATTGGAAGATTGCCCTTTTGTCTTCTCATAGATCTGCTGCAAAGTAGATTGATCGTAGTTCAGAAAAGTTTTCGTATATGTGACCTTGGCAGCTTCCAGCTCCTCTGGAATCATATCTGGTCTGTTGCACTTGGGCCCATAATCAAGAACTCCAGAAAAACTTACCCGTGCCAGAAAGGCACGGGTAAATTGCAGGAGTATGAATTACTGACTCTCTTATTGGACACATACTTGTCAGGTTAAAATACATTAATACATTAAACTTTTCGACACATTGCATGCAAGCGAAAAGTTCTTTAAACACTCAAGGGCATCAAGCCCCTTCTCGACATCATTGGTCTTCGCATGATAGATTAAGTTTCCGGCAATGTTTGTAACGGTTGGGGGACCCTATAAAAAGAATAAAATTAATACTGTATATAAATTATGTTGATTAGCCATAAAGAAGACTGAATCTCTGAGACTGGGAACAAGTGAAGGTAAAATGAACAAGTGATCGATGAGGTGGATAGCTCACTTACCTAGGTTATATTATTAATAAAGATGGTGGAATAAATAAAGATGTTAAAATTAGTACAAACAAGGAACAGGTTATAGCATCTAAGTTGAAAAAAGATGTTATTACTATGAAGATAATGCTGCGAAACAATATCAAGAGTCTTACACACTAAAAGATTTAATGTATTGATTCTTTGTGTAACTAAAAAGATAAAGTAAAGGTCAAAAGCGTAAACGCATAGTTTAGGTAAAGAATATTTTTTTGAAAAAATTGTACAGCCTTTCGATGAAATACAGCAAACTTTTAGAAACACTACACGCAAGGGCAAAGTTCTTTAGACACTCAAGGGCATCAAGCCCCTTCTCGACATCGTTGGTCTTCGCATGCATGATTAAGTCCCCGGCAATGTTTATAACGGTTGGGGGAACCTATAAAAAGAATAGAATTAATAATACATATTTTATATATATTTTTAGGTGAATTTATACATGCTACTAGTCTCTACTATTCCTAAGAATAAAAACTAGTATTTTTCATACCAAAGATTCTAAAATAATAATAATAATAATTATAATAACAATAATTTATTTATAACTCACATCATAACAAATTATGGCACTTGTGGAGTAACACAAGAAAAAAAAGGAAAATGAAATACACTGCAAATAAAAAACACTACAGTGTGATTAACCGAACAGACGGACAAAAAGGATGATGAGGCGATAAACGATAAAAAGCTGATTCCGACAACCTCCCATGCAGCAAGGCCAATTTTGCACTTATATCAGGGACATCAAACTTACGAATTATCTTACCATTACTATGCCGGGGGGGGGGGGGGGAGAAAAAAAAAAAATTTACAATATATGAAAAAAAAAGTCCGGATATGCTTAACATCATTTTTCTTTAGAAGGAGATAAGGACCAGAAAGATAAAGGACAAAATGGTCCCAGAATGTAGCACATAGCCTACCCAGTGCACGCCTATTATACTTCTCTCGATCGGCAACAATCTTAGAATAGCCCATTTGAATTTTCTTTTGAACATCACGAACAGTGTACTACCGCAGGCTATAAATTGAATTAGTAACAGTGATACCAAACCACCGAAAGGCGGAAACAGAGGGTATAGAAAAACCACAACAAACCACAACAACAGGGTGTCCCTGTTTGACACCCCGACATAAGCGGACAAACGGAGGTCCGGGTTTATTAATTCGGAGGAAAGAATTTTCATACCAAAAACGAAGAAGATAAATGACTGAAAGATTTACACCATTATTTTGAACTTTTGACTTTATTCAATATAAACACACAACTAAAACACAACTCCAGAGACTGATCAATGATCCATAGGGCCTAAATGTAGTCCCTGGAGAACTCAACTATTCATACAAATACTATCACTAATTATTGAAAAACAACAAATTGACAAACAAACAAACTTTGAAAAAAAAGACATGTTCAATGATCTCTAGGGCCTAAATGTAATCCCCGGAGAACTCGAATATTCATACGAATACTATCAATAATTATTGGCAAGCAACAAATTGACAAACAAACAAACTTAAAAAAAAGGCGCTTTACACTAAATAAAAAAGAGAGATTTCTAATAAATACTATTTATTTGTGCTAGTTAAAAGAATATATTTCTTATAGTCATATTCAAATCAAGGAAATGAAGTTTAATCTTCTACTTCTAATGGTGTACTGTTCCATAATTTCACTCCGACATATTTAATGGAAAATGCTGCTCTTTGCGTGTGACAAATATCCGAGATAAGAGAAAATGTGTAGATGACAACGTTGGATAAGCATGATAATATGACGATAAATGAAAAAGGACAAGTTGTGTTAGTCCTGGGGATGATAGATTATTCAATTATTAATACATGAAAACGGCAGTTTGGAGTTGACAAATTTGTTTCACGGTTAGCAACTAGGATTCAAGAAAAACTTCTTTAGAATTAAGTCTATTAAAAAAAAATCGACTTAAAGCTCTATTTA
The DNA here is from genome assembly GCF_049724085.1 of Artemia sp. Qi Xiang Cuo. Classification (NCBI taxonomy): domain Eukaryota; kingdom Metazoa; phylum Arthropoda; class Branchiopoda; order Anostraca; family Artemiidae; genus Artemia; species Artemia sp. Qi Xiang Cuo. The sequence continues at coordinate 55,508 of NC_142812.1, forward strand.
GTAAGATTTGAATTGTCTTTAAATTATAAGAAAAAGAATTAGCCCAAACGTAACAACTATAATGCATATAAGGATAAACAAGAGTAAAATAAAGGGTTCGCAAAACTTTTTGCGAAAGGAAATTTTTTAGTCTATACAAAATCCCAGCTCCTCTTGCAATTTTTATGGATATTGAATTTACATGTTTTTCCATGACAATAATTCATCAATGATTACCCCTAAGTATTTAAATTTTGAAACCCTATATGTTAAATGTCCATCAGCTGTTAAAGATAGTTCAGTGTTTACCTTTTTAATAGTAGAAAAATCATGAAATTTGTTTTTTAATATTAATCAATAAACGGTTACTAATCGTACATTTTATTAGATTATTCAACGCGCTCTCCATGGTCTTAAAAATGGTTTCAACACTCAAAGCTCGGAACATTAAAACTGTATCATCTTTGAATGATATTGTCAAACAATCTTTAATAAAATTTCCTAAATCCGCGGTATAAATGAGGTAAAGGAGTGGCCCTAAAATCGACCCCTGTGGAATTCCGCAAGTTATTAGGTGCTCTCGTGATCTTTTTGGTCCAACTGTAACGACCTGTGACCTATCTGATAGATATGACTCAACCCAACTAACAATCCACGGTGGAAATTTATAATTCTTTAACTTTCTAACTAAAAGATTTAATTACGCAATAAAAGATTTAATTTATTGATTGTTTGTGCAAATAAAAAGATAAAATAAAGCTCAAAAGCCTAAACGCATAGTTTAGGCAAAGAATAGTTTTTTGAAAAAATTGTACAGCCTTTCGATGAAATACAGCAAACTTTTAGAAACACTACACGCAAGGGCAAAGTTCTTTAGACACTCAAGGGCATCAAGCCCCTTCTAGACATCGTTGGTCTTCGCATGCATGATTAAGTCCCCGGCAATGTTTATAAATATTGGGGGAACCTATAAAAAGAATAAAATTAATAATGCATATTTATATATATTTTTAGGTGAATTTATACATGCTACTAGTCTCTACTATTCCTAAGAATAAAAAGAAGTATTTTTCATACCAAAGATTCTAATTCTTTTTTACGCAATAAAAGATTTAATTTATTGATTGTTTGTGCAAATAAAAAGATAAAATAAACCTTAAAAGCCTAAACGAAAAGTTTAGGCAAAGAATAGTTTTTTGAAAAAATTGTACAGCCTTTCGATGAAATACAGCAAACTTTTAGAAACACTACACGCAAGGGCAAAGTTCTTTAGACACTCAAGGGCATCAAGCCCCTTCTCGACATCGTTGGTCTTCGCATGCATGATTAAGTCCCCGGCAATGTTTATAACGGTTGGGGGAACCTATAAAAAGAATAAAATTAATAATACATATTTATATATATTTTTAGGTGAATTTATACATGCTACTAGTCTCTACTATTCCTAAGAATAAAAAGAAGTATTTTTCATACCAAAGATTCTAATTCTTTTTTACGCAATAAAAGATTTAATTTATTGATTGTATGTTCAAATAAAAAGATAAAATAAAGCTCAAAGGCCTAAACGCATAGTTTAGGTAAAGAATAGTTTTTTGAAAAAATTGTACAGCCTTTCGATGAAATACAGCAAACTTTTAGAAACACTACACGCAAGGGCAAAGTTCTTTAGACACTCAAGGGCATCAAGCCCCTTCTCGACTTCTCGACGTAAAGAATATACGTTTGAAAAAATTGTAAAGCTTGTCGATAAAATACATTAAACTTTTCGACACATTGCATGCAAGCGAAAAGTTCCTTAAACACTCAAGAGCATCAAGCCCCTTCTTGACATCATTGGTTTACGCATGATAGATTAATTTCCCGGCAATGTTTATAACGGTTGGGGGAACCTATAAAAAGAATAAAATTAATACTGTATATAAATTATGGTGATTAGCCATAAAGAAGACTGAATCGCTGAGACTAGGAACAAGTGAAGGTGAAATGAACAAGTGATCGATGAGGTGGATAGCTCACTTACCTAAGTGATATTATTAATAAAGATGGCGGATAAAATAAAGATGTTAAAAGTAGAACAAACAAGGCCCAGGGTATATTCTCACAGTTGAAAAAAGTTTTGAGGAATAGGAAGATAATACTGCGAACCAAGATCAAGAGTCTGACATAATAAAAGATTTAATTTATTGATTCCTTGTGTAAATAAAAAGATAAAATAAAGCTCAAAAGCCTAAACGAATAGTTTAGGCAAAGACTATACGTTTGAAAAAGTTGTAAAGCTTGTCCATAAAATACATTCAACTTTTTGACACAGTGCATGCAAGCAAAAAGTTCTGTAAACACTCTCGGGCTTCAAGCCCCTTCTCGAAATCACCGGACTTTGCATGATACATCTTGTCTTCGGGAAAGTTTATAGTGGTTGGGGGAACCTATAAAGAGATTAAAATTAATAATGCATATTTATACCTATTTTTATGTGAATTTATACGTGCTACTAGTCTCTACTGTTACTCAGAATAAAAAGAACTATTTGCCATACAAAAAATTCTAAAATAATAATAATAATAACTATAATAACAATAATTTATTTATTACCCACATCATAACAAGTTATGGCACGTGTGGAGTAACACAAGAAAAAAGGAAAATGAAGTACACTGCAACAGAAATAAACTGCTAATAAAAAAAACTAAAAATAAAAAAAACACTACAATGAGATTAACCGAACAGACGGACCCAGGGATGATGACGCGATGGACAATAAAAAGATGATTCCGACAACCTCCAATGCAGCAAGGCCAACTTAGCACTTATATCAGGTACATCAAACTTACGAATTACCATATTATCATTACTATGCCAGGGGGGGGGGAGATAAAGTAAAAATTTACAATATCTGAAATAAAAAGTCCGGATCTGCTTAACATCTTCTTTCTTAAGAAGGGGATAAAGACCAGAAAGATAAAGGACAAAATGGTCCCAGAATGTAGCACATAGCCTACCCAGTGCACACCTATTATACATCTCTCGATTGGAAACAATCTTAGAATAGCCCATTTGAATTTTCTTTCTGAACATCACGTACAGTGTACTGCCGTAGGCTAGAAATTGAATTAGTAACAGTGATACCCAACCACCGAAAGGCGGAAACAGAGGGTATAGAAAAACCGTGACAAACTAAGGGACACGTTAATAAATAATAAATTTCATTATCGGGGAAGCGCTGGTTAAGGAGGGGGAAGCTATCAAAATTGTCGTTTTTCTGTACCTGAATCAATGACCGCTTTTCTGTACCTTAATGACCGAGTCTATAAAACGGATTTTTATTCATTCACTTGTTACCCTTGTCAACTTTTTTCCACATGAATGCTAGCAGTAGTAGCTTCTCCGATGATTTGGGTATGATATTATACGAAAAAAAACGTCTATCCGTGCGCTATCCACAACTCCTCTCTTGGCAATGCGGGCCAACGCCGTTAAAATAAACTTTAAATCGTAATTGGAATTGTGTATAAAAACCAGTACGAATTATTGCTGTCTAATGTTAACACTGCACAATTGATGTGCTACCCCTCCCAAGTTAATCCCTCCTTAGTTATTGTCCTGCCCTAAATGATTATGGTCCATCACCATCCACTTTCCCCCATTATTATGACCGAAATTTCATAATTAATTTTATTATTATCGCTAAAATTTTATTTATATCGATAAAATTTTTTTTTTTTTTATATAGAAACGTTCATATTGCTATTTAATAAAACAAAAAAATTAACAATGTAAGTAAATATGGTGGGTTAGGCCTTGGCGAAGTGATTGTTAAATGTTCTTTGGTTTCGTCTGCTCTGAAAAATTTGCTCCAAAACAAACAAACTTTACATAAAGCTCACAGGTTCTTGAAATAATGCTGTAGTTTCTGAATTCTTCTGCCACTGGTGAAGAATCATATTTTGCTGCCGCCAAGGCGAGTAGTAAAATCTCCATTCTCTCCTTTTTCCTATGTTCAGGAAGATCTGCGTTGTTTATTCTCCAGGCCACGCTCTCTTTAATTTGTTCCTCTAAGTGGCCAAGCGAAGGTGCCCTAAGTTCTGAACGAACGTACGGGTATGGCTCCTCGTACCCAGGAGACCTTCCATCCAAGTGTGATACTACGTTTCTAAATTTAATTTTTTCACCATTTTCTGCTTTAATTTTAAACGGGCCAATGTAGATGGCCCAGTGTTGGTAAGGAAAGGATCCAATCCTTGTCTCTTTGACTCTTTGGAATTCCAATATGTCTCCGGTTCTTATGTCAGTTTCATTGATGGGTTGATAAGTATACCAAATCGATGTATTATTGCCTGGAATTTTATCAACGACGGGAACTAGTTCTGGACCCTCTGGTAGTGCTGGTGCCTAGGGTATGAGTCCGTTGTTATCTTCAAAGTTTCTATTAAATTCCACAAAAACCTCTCTTTGAAATGAATTATCCCGAAGGGCTTCTCGAAGGTTTATATTTGCTTTAACATTCTCAAACTTTTATGAATGCTCTTTTATTTGATAAATTCTGTTTAGTTAAGACAAATTCTCAACGGGGGGTGTTCCAGAAACGAAAAAATTTAAATTTAAAGCAAATAAAATTAAATTTTTCGGTACAAGATTAATTTGTAAATTAGCTGTAACTACAAAAAAAAACCGACTGCGCCCGGTGTAGCGAGAAAAATAAAATACAGCGACCCTTGGGGTAATAAAAATTGACTGTGCCAAATCTAATATCATACTTTGATGCTGCGAACTTACACTTTATAAGTTCTCAGATAGCACCGCTTATAACGCTAAAAATTTTGCCATCAAGGCTTGCGCCGCAGCAATGGGGAGTGAAGTAAATTTATGACCGCGCCACCCTCAATTATTGAGAGAAAATAAAATTTGTAGCCATATATATGTGACTTCTTTTACTCGAGCTATCTAGAGATCGGATTCCCTGGGAACGTACCTTGGAGACATACGAACTAATTACCTGTCGTGTGGCAAGATACAGACATATAAAATAAAATAAACACAAAATAGATAAGCAGTGGTTTTATTGAGACTTACATGTTTAGGTGTACTGCAATAGGTCACTTCAAATGACGGCAAATAATAACCAAGTCTCTACAATAACTGCATAATAATTTGAATCGCAATGCCTGAATGCCAATATAATTCTGTCGATAATAATAATGAGAGCTTTGGGAGGAATCAAGAGTTTGTGCGGGGTTCCTCCACTGCTTGAATGCCATGTCCTCAGGGGGAGGGGGTATTTTTTGCTCTATGGTTTCCCTCCATGAAGTCCATTGATTAGGTTTGACATTTAACACAGTTCTATCATGATACTGTCCTTGCTGGTCATCCTTGTGACTTTTATTCTTAGACAATTTACTCTGACTCGTTTTTATGGGGAAATTTTTTAAATCCATAGCTTCTCGCAGGTTTGTTTTAGTTGAATCTTTGGGAGTTTTCTTTACAGTATTACCGGGGATTTCTACAGCTCTGTTTAATTCTTCCTGCAATGACAGGGGCCTTTCTATTGAAGTTGCAGGGGAAATCATATCGTCTGGGAATCTTTTTTTTGGGGGGGGCAAGGGGCCAAAAGTCGATCAGGGAAAAATTGGGTTTTCGGAGATATCGTATAATCTAACTCTCCTGTACTCTCCGAAGATGAACTTTTTGGACCTTTTGGCGTTTTTAATTTTTACTGGTAGTAATTTTATGGGG